>NC_059500.1:3600544-3790255 GCF_018139145.2 Gymnogyps californianus | reverse complement strand
TACTGCAGCAATGGTTTGCTTTTTCAAAATATTTGTTAGAGTTTATAAATAATTGAACCCCTACTTTTCAAGGATAAAATTGTGAGAGAAGGATAAAGTTTTAGATTTCCTCTTCATAAAATATGTTCTCAGCTTTTCATCTTTTAATTTAAATGTATCTAAGTGATGTCTCAGGTCCTTTATGAATAATTAGTGCACAATATTAACTGGCAAAGAAATCATACTGAAACTACGCCTTGCTGTAATTAAATACTGCTGCATTAAATATAGGTTCTGACCATTTTTTTTCCCCACCACACAAAGCAATTTTAAACAGAAACAAAAATCAAGAAGGAGATTGAGGAACAGTCCAGTCTTTCTTCCTTTCTGCTCTCCAGTCTGGAGAGGGGACAACATGCAGGGTAACAACATCTCTAGCCCAACAAGTCATCTGCCATAATTCCCTGTCTCTGCCGAGCCTCTTCCTCTGAACAGCAAAGCTGTCTTAGCTTGTTGAAATGGGGCAAATAAAAACAGAGAGTGTTGAGCCTAGAAACTGGTCTGCATTTAGCAGTGTCCATGGGTTCATCTATGAAAGCTGAGACAGAAATCTGAGATACCCTCACCGCTGTGTCTGCTCTGTGCGGGATGGCAGTGGTGCTTGGCTCTTGCCTTTCCAGCAAAGCCTGGAAGCCCACATCTCGCTGTCTTAACCAGAGCATTTCTCGGGAAGGGTTTTTTCCTTTGCTTACATTTCTTGTCTAATTGCAGTGACAGGATTCAGTGTTACTGAAACTCTGGATTCACCCAGGATTGATGAATATCAGTGCTTGACCAGAGAGGGATGAAAAAGCTCCCGAGTATTTACGTGGACATCTTGCAAGTCTACTCCATCATCTCTGCCTGCAGGGTAATACTTAATATTAAAACAGAGACCTACGGAACAAAAACCATTCTCTTGCAACAAAGCAGGAGAAACTAACTGTCATTTGGCAGAACCTGGGTCTGAAATTAAGGTGCTGGAGACATGCAGTTAGTCCTCTGTGGAAGCAAGTTGTTGGAAAAGGCAGGCTTAAAAATATAAAAGAACGAAAAGGTTTGTTCCAGGTCTTATGAAAAAATAAGGCATATAGTCATGGGTGTGTGTGTGGAAAAAAAGTAATGTAAAAGTTATTTTTCACACTAGCTCTGTCTAGCCCTGTATAATGTCTTACCCATAAAATAATCTCAGCAAGTGTGGAAACTATTGACAGGTCTACATTATAGAGCTGTGAACGCAGGAGAGCAGATGCCTATTAACTCCTGTCAATCTGGAGGGAAAGAGAAGAAAGGAAATAAAAAAGAAAAATAAAAAGATGATTGGCCTGTAGAGTACCCGGGGCTGCCGCCTCCCCTCACCCAACTTTTTCCCTCCTCTCCTGAATGAACTGTGAAAAGACCTGGAGCTATTATAGAGCTACAAAGAAATAAGGAACTGGTACCAGATGGGACCTCTTGTCTCCATCTCTCTCCAGCCCAAACAATCTGCTGCAGAATTTAGAAGAGAAGGGTGGAGAATCTAATAGTGTCTCAGAGTCGGAAAGATGGCTCTGGCTCGAGCACTGCCAGCCTGTTCTGGAGGAGGATTATTATTATTCTGTGTGCCAAAGGATATGGCTATTTTTCTCTCTCACTCGCTCTTTGCAACAAACATTTGGCTACTATTAGCCAGCTGGCAAATATAAATGAAACATCACGTACCACTTAGTACAGAGAGTGCCATCCGCGTTTTGCCAGTCGTGCAGCGGTCTGACTGCCAGTGCACATCGCAGCATGTGCCGCACGTCTACTCCTTTATCTGAGAGCACGTATGAGAGTGGCGGGGAAATCTGTTAGGGAGAGAGAAAGTCCGTGGCACGGTTACAAGACATCTTACGGGAGAATCAGGCCAAGATCTGTCTAGTAAAAGATGGTGGACTGGCTATACGCTCCTAAAAATTCATTCCACATTGCTTGTTTATAGCAAACTCCCTCCTCTACGGTTACGCAGAAGAAAATGCAGAAATTGCATGTGGAGAGAGTGATGTTTATACCTGATGTGAAAATAGATCCTTGGGAGTTGGTATAAACAAGCAGCAGACCAGGAAGCACATTCTGCTCTCAGTTACACCCATGCAGTTTCAGCCTGCGATGTTGCCTGGGTGTAACTGAGAGCAGGATCTGGCCTTGTGCCATTGTTCTCCTCCTCCTGCTCTCCAGCTTGCTAGTCTCACTGCCTCTCTTTTAATCTTTTTTTTTTTTCCTTTTTTTCTGATTTCTATAAATGTTTATTTTGTCTTTTTCACTGGGCATGTCAAAGATCGATCAATTATTATTTTTCTTTTACATCTAACCTTTCCTTCTTACCTCCCAAATAATTTTCAGGCATAGAGTACAAGACACATTTATTTCATTGGCAGGCAATATCCCAATGACCTATATTTAGTTGTACGGTAGCCTGGCAAGCTGAGTATTTCAATACTTCTAATTGTCTCCTATCAGAGTTAACATTCAAGACTTGAATATTTGCTCTTGGAACAAACAATGCCGTGTGGTGTCATAAAATTGTTCCCAAAGATTTTACAGCAAAACTAAGTAGCTATTTACTTTAAATATGCCAATTAAGCATTACTAATGTACAGTACATTTCTAGGTTAAGGATGATTGATAGTAGCATGCAGTGAAATGTTCTAAAACTGCAGTTGGAAAATGTAAATGTACAAAATGAAAAAAAAAATCCTCACTGACTGACAGCACTATTTACATGTTTCAAAACAACGCTTACAAATTGTTCTTTTATTGTTCTTTTATTGTTCTTTAAAGCTTTTTGTGCTCTGTTTTTCAACAAGGTGGTAACCAATGCAGTCTTATTAAAAGTTCTTTAAGGCTAGAATATTATTTAGGATGTAGTTCTAAAAGACCTTATTCCAATTTCCTTTACTTAATGGCAATATCATTGATATGGGTATAGAGTGATAGAGAACAGGGGCTTGACAAAAAACAAGAATTACATTATGCAAAAATGTCAAGGTTTCCAGGTGTGGGTTTTTTTTTTTCTTTTATTTTGTATGAAAGCAAAGCAAATCATTTCAATGAGACAGAAAAAGAATGAATGAAGACACTTCACAGCTCCAGAATGGCCCAACAGATCCAAGAAGCCACTGTAAGGACATTTTTGCAAAAGTCAATATGTTTTTTTGAGTTTCAGAATTGACAGATCTGTGATGTTATGATTTAATTCTCCGACCCTGGAGGGGAAAATGGTCTACTTTTGTTGATCCTCAGCACAGTGACTACCAAAACAATAAAAATCACCCAAAAGATATTCTGTGGCCTGGTTATGGTAGTATTGTACCATTCCAGGTGCAGAGGAAGGTTTTGGGCTATCTCCTGGCTTAAGATGGCACTTATGCTTTTGAGCAAAGTCCTCGTCTCTTGTTTCACTTCCTTTAATCTAGGAGGAATCCAACATGTGCATTGTTTGCAAAGAAGCACAGTTATTCTCCTCCAAGCTAGAAAAATCTGCAAGTGCCTGGATTTTTCCCAAATTGCAGTGTTGAAAAGATTTAACTATTTTTTTTTTCTCAGAAAAGGATTAATCAAAAAGGTGCTGACCATTTGCACTGGAGATTTATCTTAAAAGCAAATAGTAATCAATCACCTGCCTCTCGCCATATTAGGTAGGTGATTGAAAAGATTAATTAGTATAATTTTCTTTACTGCTGTCGGGACCTCATCCTATATATGCGCTTGATGCCCTCCATTTTTATTGGCTCTTGAGGTTGGATGGAAATTGAGGGGTGCATTTCTGCTGATTTTAATGAGTTTTGGATCATGTTGCAAAAAAATACAGAAATAACAGGCAGTGAAACTCCTATCAGCAAAGAATTCACTTAGCTGGGTGCCCATTTTACCTGATGTATTTATACTGAGTAATTTGACAGCGGTGGAGGATGTGCAGTTGAGCCATACACTGTCATTTCTTACTAAAAACACTCACTGGCTTTGTGAGACAGTGTTAATGAGCACATTTCAGTTTCAAAGGCATCACCTGCATTATTCTTTCGGATTCCAACAGGTACAGCAAATAGACACTTGTTTGTGAGGGAAAGGTCTTGACTCAATAAATTGTTAAAGCAAAAGTAACTTATTTGTAGAAAGGCCCTTTGGGACTTTTCTTGAGTATCAAAGTCCAGTAACCACATTTCTAGAAAAAAGATAAAGTTATGAACTCAGTGGATAGCTTTCAAGACAGGTATTTGTCATTTTCACACTTAAGATTTTCTTTGTTATTTTTAAAGAACATATTTAAACTTTTTCTTGTGTTCTATTATACTAGAATCTACAGTACTTGCCAACTTTCATGGCAGTTAACAAAGCAAAGTTGCTCCAATGTCTTCTCTCTGGATTTTATTTTCTAATAGTATTTAAAGTTCTGGGCAGGGAAGAGATTTTTCTAGCTGAAAGCATCACGGTCAAGAAATCTGACATTTATGAAAAGTGGTCTTCCCACCAGCATGATCCATTAGCTGTCACCTGTCGCAGTAGCAGCCAAAAGTTGTCAAGCCATCTAAAAGCCAGGATTATTTCCAGGAACAATGAATAACCAGCAACACTTAACTTTCAAAGAACATTGGGTCTTTTGTTTGTTAAACAGCTTGTAATTTCAGGAATAGCACGTTAGCCATTGTAGTGGAGAGTGCAAATGGCTATGCAAGAGACCTGAACCTTCTGGTCTGAAATATCTGGGGTCCGTTGCTGCTAGCAGACTGGCACACCTGGCATACACTGGTTCCTCTCTCTCCTTAATTTCCTTCCTCCCTATCATGTCAGTTTTTATGTTACTTTATTAAAAATACATCGTTGTTACAAACTTCTGAGTTAAAAATCCTTCCTGACCTTAGAGCATAGAAGCAGCAACTTGGGTAGTAAGTTGATGCTGACGCAAATATGTGCTGGAGGATGAGGAGTCTCTCATGAAGCCACCACTATCCCTAAGAGCTCTCTACCCACCCCTTTTAGAAGAGATTATGCTGATTTGGCTGTTTCAGTGCCTGTGCTCCAAATCAGATCTGTGCAATGATCTGATTTAAAAAAACCCACTTTTTTTTCTGGCCTCAGAGAACCTCTTAGAACATGGCAAAACCAATAACTGAATCTTCTCTACTGAGGTACACTAGAATCATATTTTACTAGAGCTTATAACCCTTACAGGAAAAGGCGGTGGAGGAAATACCCAGTGTCTGAGACTAGGCTTGGTGACAAAAGGGATCACATGGTAGAAAAAAGGCCTGTTTTTTGGTAGGTGTCATCCCCCCCCCCCCCCCGCAACTGTTACACTATTTCATGTCTTCTTGAAGTGAGTAGTTGGCTTAAGACAATTTTTGCTTTCTCTGATATTTTTACACTTCCACAAAACATTTGTCATTCTCTCTCCCTTGTACTACAGTTGTCATTGTTAAAGGACAGCTACAAAGATCGTTAAATAACAAACTAAAAGGGATCAGCCCAAATATTGCATTTTCTTTTGGTTTTAAATACACATCTAATTGCCAAAGTAATTTTTTACTTAGATACTTGCAATAAAAATTGAATATATCCTGTATACCCTCCCTTCCTTGGTGCTTCTGTGTAAGTTTGTGGGGAGTGGAAGACACTCCAAGCCTCAGCAGAGGGTAAGGGATGAGGAAGATGCAGAAGAGCTCTGTTAAAGATGCTGTTGAAGAACCTCACCTCTCTTCATAGCCTGAGTGGAGAAAAAAGCTCTCTTGGCATCCCATGACAGGTGGGGGACATGCAGCTTGTTGAAGCATGTCCTCAGCATGTTAGAGAAACAGGGAGGCCGAGTAGTGACATGAAAGGGAATGGATCCATGCTCAAACTTTCATTTCTTAAAAAGAGAGAGATGTTATTTCCCTCTTTGCCACTTTTTCTTTCTGTAGAAGAGTCACAAAAACTCCATGCCAGGTACAACCAAGGGCTCAGTAGTTGCAAGGAAGTAAAATGACATTAGAGGTCTCATTTTTTGGGAGCTGAGCTCAAGATACTTGCTTTCTTAGATAAGGAATTGCTCACCTTTAATTGCCTCAAGTTGGGCATCTGAAAACTGGAGCCCTTGAGATGATTACTAAGTGCAGAAAAATTTGGCTCCAGTTCATACATATGCTTGCAGAGAGCAAACATCAGGCAGAGGTACTGCACCAAAGAGCATGTGTTTTCAGACATTCACCCATATGGGATATCTTTCAGCCTATCTGAAAGGGTTTTAATTTCTCTGTCAATGACTTAGTTGAATACCGGAGTGTGTACGGAAGGTAACTTAAAAGAGAATAAGAATGAGGTAGGGACTTGACATCACATGCCAAGATTGCATTCCTCATTAATGTTGCTACAGGGAGAGGAATTTGTCTTGCTGGCCAAAAGGTGGTGGGTACTAGACAAAATAATTCTATATTTGGAAATTTCTGGTGAACAGAATGATTGACAATTACGAGAGAGGGAAAAAGAAATGTTGTCTTGGCTCTGTATTTCAGATCTTTTGCTTGGGTCATACAGTTCAGAGTTCAAAAAGTTGGCTTTTGGAACTCTGTGTTCAATTTTCAGCCTTGGAAAATGAAAAAGAATATTTCAATGATACATAGTCAATGCACAGTAGTAGTGGGAATCCTGGAAATATTACTCAGTAGTCCGGAGGCCTAAATGTTGGGCTACTTTTATTAATGCTATGTGAAGTCTCCGATAGTCGAAATACCAAAAATCTTGAACGACTATTTTATTGTTATTCAAATATATTTATAAAAAGATGTTGTTGTTGTAAGACCTATAAAAAACATGGCTGGTGAAGTCCATGTTTTTGCAGTGATACCTGATTTTTTAATGCTACTCTCACAGTTTCAGTGACGTATTCACAGATTCTGGTATGAAAGTACTGGGGATTTGGTGCACTGAAATCCTAAATGACCCTATGAGCAACAGATCACTAGGAATGCATTGTCTGTGTGACTAGCTTTACTATAGACAGGTATGAGTTTAATGAAAAGGCAAGAGTTGGCTCCAAAAACATTGTTCACGTGGTTTTGCCATTTACTTCCAGCCTTCTTAGAGAGACAGTGGCTATTTTGAACTGTGCCACTCAAAACCTTTGCTGACAAATTCCTTGCAGCCAAAGATTTCTGTACAGAGAGCTGTATTAGCTCTCTGCAAAAGTTGAAAGAAGGAGATTATCACCAAAATTCTTAGCATGCTTACTACAAATGCAGGAAAAATATTATCATTGTAAAGTTTCAGTTATCACTTATTGGCTGTCTGTCATCTACATGTCACTCTAAGTATTCACTCTCTTTTCCAAAGCTCCATTCCTCATCTGCACTCCTTCGATCCTAAAGTGGACAGACTGAGCTCTTCTGTGAATTGCAACCAGCCATCCCCCGTTACGCTGGAAATACCCCTTCCTCCGTCACTTTGGAGAAGCCAACCTGGTCTCTGGTAGCTGAAGAACTGTCGCTCCTAATATATTCTGTGATTAGCATGTTCGGAGGTACATACCTACCTAGTTATGGTGGTGACGAGGCTTTTTGCTTTGGGATTGTTTAAATTTACCTGGGCTGAGACATGATGTGCAATGACTGGAAATACCCCATGAGATCTGACTGCAGGCCCCATCGTCTCAGCAAGTGCTGTGGACGTAGAAGTGTATATCTTCTGTTTGAAACACCATAAACTCCTTTCGTGGAAGTTAAAGCAAGGAGAATGAAATTCAGCCTCTCCGCTGTACTGGAGAGGTTAAATTCATGAATGAAATGCTGCAGCTATGGACCTGAAGAGAGAACAGCCTTGAAATGAGGAATAAATTCAGAGAGGTCAGGGATGATTTAACACAAAAGCAGCTGTTTGTCATACAGCAGGGCTTCATCTTGCTATAGGTGAATGATATCATCATTTGTTTTAACAAAACAAATGTGCAAACATATGTGCAAAATGTGAGTGAACCTTTTCCACGTGATGAAGCCATTTAGTGTTATACACATTTTCTGGAGTGAACTTTGCGAACTCTTGCTTAGAAACAAAGTTTTTCTTTATCCCCCCTAAATATCAATTATTGCAGACATTATAGTCATAATATTTGTTGCCTTCACCATCAGCCTGATGGTGGTTTACACATGTGCGGTCATGGTTTAGACTCTCAAAGATGAGCTCAGATGGTCACAGTCGATGATTTTTACTTCAAAAAGTATGATTGTGGCCCCAATTATCAAGCAGAAGATGTCTTGGTACTTTAATAGAGGAAAATAGTCACTCCACAGTTGCTTTTTGTGCAAAAGTTAGATTTCCTTATCCCCATACTCCCGTATTCCTATGTATCAGTGAAAGAAGAGTAAACATTACCACTGCTACTTGGTGTGTTTGTCAGAGTGCTCCAAATCAGGCAAGTTATTTGGAACTCATTCTTTCAAATAGTGCTGCTTTGAATAAAAGCACCGTTTAAAAAAATCAGAAGTACCTTATAACTAGTATACCAGCAGTCATATAAAAATATACACCAGTTTATGAAAAGCAATTATAAAGTTTACATGATGGAGCTGGGCATGCTGCAAACTGAATGGACAGCAGTAAGCGCTAATGGAGAAGACATATGATGGCTGTTTCCAGCAATGAGATCACAAAATGGGATGCTTTGGCAAAACTGCAACATCTCATATCCCATAGGCAGTGCTGATGATTGCAGGTAACTTTCTGAGGATTGGATCTGTCTGGTTAGGACTGAGCGATGAGACACCTAATAAATACTTGCAACAATAATACCACTGCGCACCAGTTCCCATGTTCAGTCATTTCTTAAAATTATTTTTACTCTTCAGTGTTTGCAAAGATAGAAAGCTACAGGTAAAAAGAATTATCAAGGAGGGAGAGTGTGCAGTTTAAGCCAAAAGATTCAAAAGGCAGAAGTGTTTTACTGAATTTTGAATTCTTATTTCCTTTGAATACAAGATATGTTGACCATATGTGCTTTAGGTCCTACCTGAATCTCTTCTCATCCATATATCATCAGTTTTAACACAGGATATAGCATGACTGGCAGACAATCTGGAATCAATCTGTTTATCTTTAAAATGCTGCTGAAAAGTTTTAGAAGTTGCAAGGTCCTGAACTGGAAAGAAAATCTTGGAAGTAACAACAAAGAAGTACTGGAAAGACAGACAATAACTTCAGAGTCTTCTATCTGGATCCTGTTGTGCAAGAGCGTATATGCCATCTCTCAGAAAACCATTTCAGTGGAATAAAGTCTTTCTCATTTATTAATACAACCAGGAATCAACCAGGCAGTTTTTAATTAGCATTGTAATTTTCAAGAAGTGAAAGACGGTTGCTTTATAGACTTCATATGCAGCTCAGAAGGGGCTCCAAACACAGCTGCATTTGTTTATAATATACTGCTATTTTTTAAGAGGATGCATCTGAGATACTGTATGTACTTGAAGACCTTGTGCTGCATAGCTAGAAAAATTTTATCAAAAGCCATGAATTCAATGTATTGCAATTTTGCTCTCCGATGCTTTTCTAAGCATTAGAAATCATAGGCTGTAGATAGTTTGCAAATAACCACTCTAGAAGAAAGCTTCCACATGTATATTAATAAGAACAATATAAATATTCCACAAATAGATGACTGCTTATTGAGGGGCAAGTATAGGGCAAATCTTCTGTGTTTTGTATGTTCTGCATTTCAGGCGTATCTGACATTTAACTGCAATATTTTGCATTCCTTTATCTCTGATACTCAAGGATCACACAAATGCTTTACAAACATCAGTGGGCTAAGTCTCAAAACATCTCTGAAAATAGGACTCATATGTGCCTGACATTTATTTCTACAGTTCATAACTTTCTTACCATTCACAATATCCTACTGTTTTCTGAATTAAATATCATCATCTTAGCAGGGTTCCTAGTGGACCTTTCTGCTCTCATGTAGTAGGTTCTGCTTGGAACTATATGTGCTTTTCATATTTTATATATTTCATTGTAGACTAAAAGAAAAAATCTTGCTGCCTTTCCTCAACAGCAAGATTATGAATTAGTTTCCCAAAATTTATAATAATAATAATTATTATTCATAAGGGACATGATCTGATTTCAGGAGCTGCAGAGTTCTTACTGATTTCTGGAGGAGAGACAGCATAAGTGAGGGAGAAATTTGGCCATGGGTTCCTGGATTCATGAACTGCTCCTTTACTACTCATAGATACTGCACCTTGTAGATGCTGAATACAAAAAAATGACCACAGTTTTAAGTGCCTACTTCGAGGCCTCTACAAATAATGTCTTTCAAAATTTTGTTTTCTACCCTAAGGTCAGTTTTTAGGGACATTTATTCCTTTTCTGCTACAACTTGCAAAGGTTGATAGGCTCAAGCTTATTAAAAAATCCATTGCCAAGGGGTACTAACAAACAAGGCTGTTGTAAGATACAGATTCCCCCCTGTTGTTTTCCATCTGAGCCATGTTGAGCATTTTATTGATGAAAGGAATAAGCAAAGGTTTCAGATTTGGCTCATATCCCTTAATTGTCCATAATTATTCAAAGTATCTTAAAGGCCTTGCATAATCTAAATTGGTAGGGCTTGAAGGTGAACTCAGGGAAGGTTTCCAGGCTGATTTCCATAAATTCTGTAACTTCTCCACACTCACAATAGGCTCAGCACTGAAGGTCTAATATCCAAGCTCTCACTGCGGCTAACAAGATGCAGCCAGCATTTCTGGCTAGAGCTTCTGGCTGGCTCTTGCGTACTCACTCTGAACATGTGGCTGGGTCCTGTGAAGTACTGACTGTTTTCTTCTCCCCTAGAAGTCAATGGAAATTGTTTAAAGTGCCCAGCAGTTCTGAGGATCAAGCCCACAAAAAATGCTATTGTTTGGAGACTGAATTGCGGTAAGCCCTGCTTTTGTACCGTGAGTTCATTACTATATATGTTCACATTTCCCCACAATTCCTGCTTAAACATATTTTGAACAGCAAGCCCCCATGTTTTATTTGTTCAATCTGGTGCTAGTTTAGAGACATTTTGTTTTGTTTAGGTTTTGTTCTGCCCCACGGGGTATGGCCTTACTTTCACTAGATAGGAAAGTAAGGATGGCTCCAGGATGCCGTGCATCAAAAATCAACCGAATCAGCTAAGGCTCTGTGTCTAAAGCATCTATCCCTAAAGAAGGGGACTGAAATCTTAAAGAAAGGCATCCTTTTTGTATTTTCCAGCAACATTCCTAATTTTTAATTTTCTTCCATCGCTATTAATATAAAGCTCTTTTACTTGCTGTCCACTAGCAAAAGAGATCACTGCAACTCCTGCTTCAGCAAGGAACTTAAGTACAAGCCTTCCTCTGAGCACATGGTAATTCCCCGTGCAGTCCGTGGGGCCAGTTTTTTAAAGTTTAAATCCCTTGCTGGATCCTGGTCCAAAACCATCTGGACACTGGGAATACTTTTTCATTTATTTATCCAGCTTCCCTTGAAGTACAAGGAGGAAAATTTTATATATGAAAAAAATAAAGGAAATTAACAGAGTAAGAAGCGAAAGTGATCTTTTTCTTCAAAAAGCAAATTTACAAAAACTTCCATGGAAGGTTATAAAACCTACCCTGTTTGCCCGAGAGACTTTTCTAATCACTTAGGTAAACATGGGAGGTAGACTGGGTAAATACATATCCAGGATAGGCTAAATATTGAGGTATTTTAGAGGAATATTTATTGAGTTAAATATATTTATGTGTACACACACACATACATATTGGTACCTGAAGAATATATGTTTTGGTATAATACCTCAGAGCCATAACAACTCTTAGGTGTACAAATTTGGCAGTTGGAGGAATCCAATTTAAAAATCAATATTGAGCAAATCATAACAAAAAAATTCTATAAAATTACAGACTTTCAGTACATGGACAGTAATCTTTTCTCTGTTCAGTGATATAAGACCTCATAAATTTGATGGAATCTCAAAATAACATTAGTGACTGTTGTTCATTTGGCTGATGCCTGTAGAAATAAGTTGGTGTTACTTAAACAGCTTTTTCCTTTGTAATGAGCATATTATATAGTCATTGCCTTCAAATCCAGAAGACAGATGAATGGCTGGCAAAATTTTACTTGCCATATACTTTCTTGGATGAAAAAGTTTAAGAAAGGAAACTTGAAAAAAATCACTTGTAAGTGAAACTTTTCCATTTAGAAGAAAACTGAAGTAGCTTGAAAAAGTGAAATTAATTCTGCAGATGATCTTTAAAATTCTCTACTATGAACACTGGAAACCTACTATATAATATTATTCATCCTGTTTAAAATACCCCTGTTGGCAGACAAACCTCAGGGAACTTTGCAGGAAGACATTTTAATTTATGAACTGTAAAACAGAATGATTAAAGAAATAAACACTAAATAAAATCAAATTCAAATAAAGATGTAAAAAAATTGTAAATATAGGACAGGAAGGTAGATATTAAGCCATCACTGGTCACAGGCAAAATGCCTTTAAGTTTTGAGTTTCCACACTCTGGTCAGCAGTCCTTTTAAATGACGTTGTTACTGAGAGCAGTTTTTACTTAAAATGAGTGAATTAAAATGTAGAGAAAATGATGTAGCTGCCACTTAAGACAGCTGTATATACCATGAGTGCCACTGGTGAGACCAGTGAGAAAGCAGATACCGAATCTTCTTTGCTGTTTAGAAGCAGACAGCCGCTAATACTTTTTAATTAAGATTTGTTATTGCTTTTATCCCAGCCATATTTTACTTTGTGGCTAGGCTCCCTGTTTCCACGTAAGCTTCCTCTGGGAGCACAAACTGCTGACTCCACATCTACAGACAGATATGCCACAACATAAATTAAGTTTTAAAAAAAAAATAATAAAAAAAAATTGCTGCATTTTGGTTGGGGGGTGCCACGACAGATAAAAAGCCACTGTGCAGCTGCCTCATGGAAAACCCTCCAGCTGAGCACTGATAAAATTTATCACAGGGGCACACATAAGAATAAGCAGCTTAGCAAAGCAGCCTGTGGTAAAACGTGCAACAGCTAAATATCTAAAGGGATGCTGTAGCTTGACAACGAAACGGTGGCAAAAAGAGCTCATAACACAGGCTTGTATGGTAGGTAACCTTCCTCTGTGAGCTGCTGAGTTTATTTACTGAGCTCTGCATAGCTGTTTTGTCCCCAGACCTGGAGCAGAGGGCAGGGTGCCACGCACTTGCACCCTCCCAAATAGCTCGCCTTCCTGCTGTGTCTGTGGCCCACCATGAGCAGGAATGGGCAAAGTAAGAGCAAGGCTGGTACTAGCACTCGAGGCAAGCTGATGCTGGACTGCCACCACTTAACAGTTCACCTCCTGCTCCCTGTATTTATTTATTTTTTTTTTAAAGGGGTTTCTGAACTTCGCCTAAAAGAAGAGGGAGACTTCTCAGAGTACATCTGACCCAAAAGTAGTCAGAATTGCACCAAAAACCCCAATCCTGTGAGGTCACCAGGTGTTTCGATGAATTCAGAAAAGCTCTAGAACAAGCAGAATGTGGTGTAGCTTCTTTCATTAAATGGAAATATACGCGTAAGGTTTCTCTTTCCATCTCCAGTCGCTCTTGCACCGCTTGCTGTTCAAGAGGGTATAGACGACACGTGGATACCTGACTCCAAGTGTGTATTTTTAGCTCAGTTCTCCCGGGGTCTGGAAGCTGTAAAAAAAAAAAAAAAAAAAAAAAAAAAAAAATTCCCCAAAATCAAAGTGAAACATCCTCTCGTTTAAAGAAAAATCTGGATTAAAGGAGCCCTTGGGAACAATGGAGAGCTGGAGGGTTAAGCAATAGCATGAGATGGTTTGTGAGAGATCAGGCGTGGATTAGGAGTGATTGGTGACTCACACAGATTTTGCTCATATGTATCTGACACTCCTGAAAGTCTGCTGATTCACTCTGGGAAGGACAGGTTCTCCTTTCTCTTCTGCTGACATTTACAAGCAGCATAAATGAAAATGGTAGTATTTTACACCTGTGTCGCACATGTGTAAATGGCTGTAGGAAGAACACAGCAGCTGCAAATCAGGTCCAGAGTTGAAACGAGAAGAAGCTGAAGGTTCATAAAAGAGCATAAGCTAAAGACTATTGCCAACGTGGACAAAGAAGAGAGAGAAACAGAGAGGAAAAGGTCAAAGGAAGTGAGAGAGAGAGATAGACAGAAACTGGAACCAGGTTCACAACAAAGAAAAGGACAGGAAAAAAGTTTTTTTTTAAATGAAACCATCCACAAGCAAAAAGCAGGGACTATTAACATGGAAAAGGGACAAGAACATGGGAAAGGACAAGAACATGGAAAAGGGACAAGAATATTCTCCTTCCATTCCCAGAGAAGCAATGGCTAAAGCCCCCAACAAACATGCTATTGCAAAGGCTACAAGGGATTTAAAGAAAAAAAAAATCAATTTAAAATGCACTTTTCAGGTATATTATTGCAGGGAAGTTTTATGAAGGGATTAGGCAATATGATACCCAGAGAAAAAAATCACACTGGGACCCACTCTCAGCTTTTGCTCAGTGGGTGTGCTGCTAGCACCAAACATATTTTCAGGATGGTTGTCCCTTTGGTGCCTTTTCTTGCCGGTGCAGCCTTCCCTGCACGATGCGGGGTATTTATTTAGCATCCTCCGTGCTGCCGACGGGGAGCCAGCCTCTGTCCCAAACAATCGGGGAGGCACAAGAGTGGAAGCGCTGATTAACGTCGCAGGACCGGCGTGTCGCAATTAGCAGCAGGGGGACAGCTGTTCGCGTGCCAATTCTGCGTGGCACGCCATCCTTTCTCTCCAGCGTGGTTCCTGTCTCACTTTTAACGTGCGAAAGGAGAGATTATTCACGAGGGTGGTAGACACATTTCTGTTCTCGAGAACACCGCGATATCATTAATCTTCTGGCAAGTCAGCAAGGGCGGGTTATGTGGATGCAAGTATTTTGCAAAGCTATAAATAAAATTTAAAGAGAGAAAGAGACAGAAAGAGAAGATGCTTTCCTGGAGTTTCTGTTGCTACAATACAGACGATGTTAACACTGCAATAGCTTACTGGTAATAACACTTGAAAAAATCCCCTTTTTATAGTTTTTCAACATCTGTCCAGAAAAGTGGAACATAAAATGGGATCCTAAGACCGTAATATAAATTTTCTAATCCTGTCTATAAAACAGGTAGTTGATCAAACAAAGTGCAAAACATAAGTCATGTATCTGTAATTGTTGTACTGTGCTGTTCACCTGGCTGTCGCTACAGGCATAAATATCTGAAAGGAAGGGAAAGAAAGGGATAGCGGGTGCAATATGAAGGTTTGTCAGAAAGAAGGTATGATAGATAGCCACATCAGTCATGCTTAACAAAGATGTAATTGACTTATGCAAGTTACATTTACACATCCATACCATGTATTCTGCACTGGCCTCGTATGTTTTATGTCCTTCCTCCTGTCTCAACTGAGAGTCTGGGACACAGAAGAAAACAGGAGTGCTCCTCTTTGACAGGGATTTCTGCCTTGGAAACAGCACCTTAACATCTTTGCTGCCCTAAGAAACTCCAACAAAATGGCTCAAATAGAACAGAAAATATAATTTTAAGGTCTTGTGCCCTGGGTCCCTCAAAAGATCTAAGTCAAGACTGTTTTACATGAGGACACCATGTTTCCCTTCCCCAATAACGTAAAATACCTTTTTTAACTACACAAAATTGAGATAAATCAGATTTTAAAACAAGTAGTTTTTCAGTATGAATTAATAATTATTGCCAGCTTTGGGGATGAAAAATGAACATTTGAAAGGGGGAAAAAGCTGTTTATGACTTCTGCATACAATCAAAAAGTGCTGTCTGTCTGAAGTTGCTCTGTGATCAGGAATGGTAGAAATAATTCCAACAAAGTCAGGTTGTCAAATTGGCATGATAAGCCCCAAAATTATGTGATGCATTTTTTTAATCACGTAGTTCTGCCATTTATCAGAAAGATATCATCACAGCTTACACAAAGCATTAATACTGATTTTGAGAGTTAGAGCATAGCTACTGTTTATTTAATTTGTCCCAACAAGGGTCGGTTGCTTTTACACAATCTGCTTTTATTGTCACGTTACCCAGACAAAGTAGAATTTTATTCTGCATAGTGTTGAAAGGGCACACAGGAAAGTGATTGTTGATTTTATTTCAATGCTGCAGGTATTTATTAAACTAATTCAACAAAGCACTTTTTCCTCCTCCATTTTGTCAGGGTCACATTTTTGTCCTGCCTTGAATAGGCATAGAAAAGAAGGCAAGGGCTTGAATCTTAGTGTCACTTTTGAGTGCAAGCACCAAGGAAATCTTAAATAAAGCACCCTTAAGTGAATTGAGGCAGTAATGTAGTAAGTGGGACCTAGGAAAAGAAAAAAATAAGAAAAAAAATTTATCATCTCCCAGGAGTTTTTTTGACTCAGTTAAACCTGAATTGAGCTTAGACCTTAGCTGTAATTCCAGACTATCGGGAAGTTCAGTGCACTTAGAATAGGGGGAATATGGCTGGAAAATGGGAAGGGATTTGCTGGAGAAAGGAAACCTCTATGTAGTCTTTACTTGCCTTACCAGCTCAACTTGTAAGCTTCCTGGAGGGCAGCTTCAGTCTTGGCTGCCCAGTGAAACATAGCTGGATGCAACTTGATTTATATCTGTATGCTCCCAGTATATGACTTGGCAAAGGCGTGAACCTCAGGTTTGTGATCGCAGGAGGGGTGAGGGTTGATTCCCCCATTCACTGAGTTACTGGATTTATCCCTGGAAAAGTACTTCCCGGACCATCAGGTCTAGGACCTGCTGTCCTAGATCTAATTATACGTTTAGGTCATGCAGTCACTTTAGGAAACAGGTAAAAATGTCTGTCTGGAAAGCAGTTCAGTTTGCAGACTTCTCTACTCCTACTGACAGAGTTTGCAGAATCCTCTAATGGTTGGGAATAGTCCTCTGATTACAAGCATACACTTACTCATTGCAGTTTATACCCATTTGTTCTTGTGCCAACACTGTCCTTCACTAGCAGTTGTTCTTTACTACTAATGTATTTATAGACTGCAGTCATATCCCTCCTCAGTCCCGGTTTTGCAGACTAAAAGAAGCCAGACCCTTTTCATTCCCGCTCATGAGCCAGGCTCTTGGTTTCCCTGTCTGTCTTAGCAATCTGTCCCTGTTCATGTGCCAGTCCTGGGGAACCTTTTACCTGGCTGGTCATAGCTGTGCACAATAGTCCAAAAGTAATTTCATGGGTGCTTTGCACGACGGAGCGAATGCTTCTGCATTTCTACAGGAATACCTCACCCCAGCATTTTTTATGGCCGCAGTATTACTAACTCATAATCATACAGTGTGTAATTAGTATACCAAAGTCTTTCTCCTGCTGTATTATTTCCAGCTGATGAACTCCAGCTGACAGCAGGAATTCCTGCTATTAGCCCCCAAGTTCATGCTGTTGCACTTTGTACTATTAAATTTCATGACATTTCTCTATCTTCACTCTTCAAGGTCATCCAGTTCTTTCTCTGTGAAGATGCATTGCAAAAAAGCTGGCTTACTGCACTACTTACTGTTAAAATAGGCAGGGCTGTGGTTTTTTTCTCACAACAGGTTACAAGCTGAGCCTCCTGCCCAAATCATCTGCTTATCTCATAGCTCTCTGCAGCCTGGTAATATTCTGCCTCAGTCCATGCTCCATGAGCAGAATACTTCTGGGAACTGTACTACATTGTTTTCCCTGAGGAAACACTTTTCATTTGCAGTTTTTGGTAGTTCGAGAACAAAAGGCATCAGAGCGAGAGAGTGACTAGTAAATGGAGGACAATCATTTTCAGGTGTGAAGCCATCCTGGGGATTTTTTTTAAAGCCTCCTACCTTCCTACATGGATGTCAGTATCATGCAATCCAGATGTTGCTGGCTTCTGTTCAACACGGCCCTCGTCTGAAATGGAAGGTGTCAAATTGAAGTCAGGCTGAAAAGAGAGGTGAACAGGACTCTGGCAACCGAGAACAGGAGGATCAGAGGCAGATCCAGCAGCAGCACCAAATTCCCTTATTAGCAGGGGTCATGCTTTCTTCCTCAAAGTTAACCCCTTCCCACCTCCCTTACAGAGGTGCTATGGGGCATGTCCTCGCTTGAGCGAAGTCATGGATGTGCTGGTGTTAATGGAGCTGAGGCAGCTTGCTTCAGCTCAGGACCTGAAAACCAGGACAATTGCTCCAGCTCCTTCTCCAAATCCTGGAGTGAGCCTGAAGAAAAAAAGTCATGTGTGAAGGTAGACTGGGTTTTAGGGTTTTTCTCATGGTCTTACTATGGTGGCGAGTTAGGGTCATTTGCCTGCCTTGGGTCTGTATTTATCGTATCTTAAGGTACTAGGCTTTCTTTTCAGAATAACCACGAGACTGAATTTACTGCATCTGTAATTTCTGGCTTGTGGATAACTATTGTAACAGCTGTTTTCCTTTTAAATCACTGATAAGTGCTTTACCTCTCAATCCACTTTAATGCTGTTCCTTGGGCCTGTCTGACTGAAACACCGCTCCCCATTATGAATACAGATTTATATGCATAGATTTTTAGCAGAGGGAGTTTGGGAAAGAGGAAGGCTTGAAGAAATTTCCAGAAGTTATTGTTGTGAAACTGTATCTTCTAACCCTAAATAAAATGAGCTCCAATGAAACTTTGTTGAATCAGAGCTGAATTTGTTCCAAGTTCCTAGCTTCATTATTTGTACATTTGATTTCATATTTTCATGTTACAAACTCAACATTTCTAAATGTCATGCCATGGAATCCATTTGGAAAATGCCATGTGATCCCAGACAGGCATTTTGTAGTCTTTAATACTCTCTATCTTATTGTGCTTGCTTCCACTGTAATATTATTTGCTGTGCAGGAGCTGTGTCTTGGCTTCTGCAATAGTTTGCCATTAACAGGGTAGAGCATGTCATAAATAACCCTCCAATATGTGCAATAATTAACTTTTAAGACTACCATTAAATCCTTTTAAAGCGGATTGATTAGGTTTCAATTTTGTACGTTGCTTCAGATTTTCATCTAAACTGAAGTGTTTCTTTAGGCTATTCTGCAGCTGTGCTTGCTTTCTAGCACTGACAGTCATTCAAATCCGTCTTGTGCTATTGTAACCTGCTGTTAGCCCATTAGTTGCAATCTGTGGGAGGAGAAGGAGACAAATTGTGTCACTATTCCTTATCAAGGGACCACACAGTTGTTTGCCACTTTGACTCCGTGATGGATAGTTATCTTGAGATGTGACAGGTGTGAGACTGGAAATTTAGAAGGAAACAATGCAGGAGCCCAGTAGCATTTTGTTATTGACACTTGCTAGATAACAACACAGGGTTAATCAATCTCTTGTGTTGTTCTTAACCCCCTCTTCTTTTTGTCTTCAAGATGCGGTTTTTCTCATCAGACTGACACGGCAGGAAAAAGGTTCAAGTAGATAGCAGACATTTTTCCTTTACCGTGTACTGGACGTACAATGTCAAATTCCATGAAAAACACATCTTTGTTTCCTTTGACAATTTTTTTAAAACTCCTTGAAAGTGGGTCAGGGGCTGGAGAAAGTACAGTTTAAATATCTGAAAGTATCTGCAAGCAAACACCCTTTCTTTGAAAGAGAAACAGTCTTTTTCCAACCAGATTTTTATTGTCAACAGGTTTTTTATCTTTATGTTTCCACAAATTAACTTGCTGTAGCCCATCTCTTATTATTTCCTTCCCAGATATGAGCTAAAGTAACTGCAATGAAAAGAACAAATACCCTGAATGTTAAATGATCACATTTACTTAGCTCTGCTCAAAACATACAGTTCAAGGAAATGCAGATCCAGGACAATTTATGTTGATATTTTAGACCAGGTTTGGTTCTTTTATGACCTTCAGAAAATTGAATACTAGTACAAAATTCACGGAGTCTTAAAAAATGTTAAAAGTGGTGTTCAATATGTTTAGGAAGCACTGAGAGAATGCCAGGAGTTTATGTATGAGCTAAGGTTCACATTGAATAAGGATCTATGTTAAAAGCTAGAAAATGATAAAGCTATAGAAGTTCAAAGAAACATCAATGAACATTGGGGTCCTACTGTACTAGCACGAAATAAGAGGCATTGTGTCCAAAGACTTCACAGCCAAGACAAAAGATGAGAAGGACATTGCCATTTCACTAAGAGGGATAAAATTGTATAAACAATGGAGACTTTCTTGATGTCTCCAGGAAGCTTGCAGGAACTGAAGACCAACCTCCAAGAGCACAGGCTCACATATAATCTACAAAGCATTGGTAATTAATCTTAATTTTGGATGTATCTGTTTGCTCTGTTTCTTTGTCCTGTGTTATTCTGTTGTATAAACCACGTTTTTTAGGCAAAGGTTCCTGCTGATGGTAAAGGGAAAATTTCAAGCGCACTAGCAATGCTCTCGAGTGGTTACACAGTAAAGGAAAAGCTTGCTTATACTCTGCACATTGTATTGACAATGTTAAAATGTTGTCATATGTTTGATTAGAGAATTAAATAGCGTGTTTTGTGCCACAAAACAAAACAGAAAAGAGGCAATTGTTTGCTTTACTAAGTCTGAGGCATGAGTGCCCTACTGACAGGTCATTTGAAAACCTGCAGTCGCATCCAGCAGAGCTTGCACACATGGATGCCCCAGCAGCCATCCTGAAATGTTTTTGGATGGGGCCAAAGGAGCTGTATGGTAGCCAGGATGCTCTATGTTGCT
The DNA here is from genome assembly GCF_018139145.2 of Gymnogyps californianus. NCBI lineage: Eukaryota > Metazoa > Chordata > Aves > Accipitriformes > Cathartidae > Gymnogyps > Gymnogyps californianus. The sequence goes on along the minus strand of NC_059500.1, from coordinate 3,769,461 downwards.
CTTCTGCTCCTCTTGCACTGTGACACAACAGGTTGGTGAGTCGGTGTAAAGGCATATTTGTTCCCTGATTCACATTTCCAAGGTCTAGCTGGAAGGAATGGACTTTGGACACATTTCACTCCTGCCTGCTCACTTCCCTTCAAAAATTTGCATCTGTTTGGTCACGTACCTTCTGCATGGCCATGCTTTGCAGGGCAGAGTTATGATGTACACCGTATCAACTTCCTCGGTCTGACAGACGTTCGCACAAGCTCCTTTCATCTCCACTGTGGGAAATGTTAAGGATGGAGAGTGATACACCACTATGGTTCTGAAATGTCTCTATCAAGTTTCCACATTAGCCAGCTTTCACCACTTCTTTTCCCTTGCCTTCTGAGTTTAAGTAGCTGCCAATGAAATCTCAGAAAGGTCTCATTAGATTTGAAGCTCCTGTCAGACAGAGCTGGAGGAAAATTTATCATGTGAGCTTCATATATGAGATTTGAGAAACTGTTTCTGTCCATCCAAATTACATTCACGTTCTGCGAAGTGAACAGTAATTAATCAAAGGCAGTGCTATAGGAAGGAAAAAATTCTGATGCACGAGCGTAACTAGCAACTCCTCACGCAACACTTGCCCTTTAGCAATAGCAGTTGACCACCCAGTTCAGCACGACATGTATAAGTGACATCTGTTCCCGTGTCACTGCGGCTTTCCTGAGCAGAAAGGTACTTTGTGTGCTTTATAGCTGCCACATGGCTGACATTGTTATTCCATAACCTTATGGCCCTGTTCTTGTGCCCCGTGCCCCTAAACCTTGGCTCTTGCATGCTTCTCTGTCTTCCACCCTAACTCTGTAACAGCTGAACAGCACAAATGCCCAGCAGCAACTGGGATTCCTAAGTAAAAGCAGTAATAAAATAACATACCTCCAAGATGAAGGAGACATGCAGGTTTCTGAATGCTTGAGTGACAGTTTTTGGTCGTCCATGGCAGACAGAATTTGATCTTTTATAAAGTATTACCTTGAGTCAGTTTAATAGAGTAGGTTTATCAGGAAAATATTTACAAAGATGCTTCTGTCACCAGGACTGATCATCTAGGTTCGTGTCCGGTCTAGCTGCAGACTTTTTGTGAAATGCTGAAACATTGCAGCCCAGCTTCTTGAAGGTATTTGAAAACTACTGAAATCCAGCTGCTTTTCAGACAGAACAGGAAAAAAGCTTTTCACTGAGTGTGTCATTGTTCAAAACAGAGCAAAGGATTGCATTAAAGCAGAAATTACCAGGCTGCAGCATACATATTAATCATTGTATCTGAAATACTTCCAAGTAGTACCCAGCAACTACTCTGGGTTGTCTCTGTGCCATGTATTCACAACCTGTGGCACACAAATGAAAGCCTGTGGACCCCAGCATTAAATAGAGCTTCCTTGTGCAAAGAGAACTAAATACCTAAATATCATTAAAGACCTACACTTTACTATCCTACCTTTAAAATAGGGATTATTTTATAACATTTCTGCCGGTTACTATAATATAAACTTCTAGAAAAAAGGAGTGTTTGATATTGTGCTGTGTTCAGTGCATATTATGGTGGGTCTTGATTTTGACTGGGGCTTGACAGCTACTGCAATACAAACAAATAATAATAATAGCTTAAGGATATCAAACAGAGAAGGAGGACAGAATGCCTTTTATACTTACAAAAAGATGATGTCAATTGATCTAGATTTCAGAAAGCAGTAGAAGAGAAGACAAGTGTAACTTGTTATTGTTAAAAGGTAGAAATCTGTTAGCCTTTGATTTATTTGTAACACTGTTTAGCACACTGTTAAGTACAAAAAGAGTCAGAAGAATATAATATACCAGTGTAGTTGCTAATATTCTTTAGAAAGAGCTAGTAAGGAACAAAAAGAAAAGGCATGAGAGGATTTTATCTAATACAATTCTTTGCTCACTCTCAAGCAATATTCTATCTAATGCAATGCTTTTCTCCCTGGTTAATCAGAACAGGATTCAGATGAAATCAAATAATTTGCAGATGAATTGCTAATATGTCCTGTCATGCATGCCCTTCTAACAGCATGTCTTTCTAGCCTGTTGAAATACTTACATCGTATGGAGAGACCTGAAAAGTTTGAACATTTTGGTTCACTGCCAAGAAAAATTATTTATCAATGGCACATACTGTGCTGATATATACCACAAGAACAGATTTTTAACTAAGAACGAACATTAGGACAAGACCCTTTCCCTTCCTCTAGTGCAGTAAGACAGACTGGGATGCTGTGCTCTCTTCTCCAGAACCTCCAGGAAGAAGCCTCAAATCTATCTTAGCTAGTAATGCGGCTCTATTAAACACAGTATCAGGGTACTTATAAGATTCAAAGTCATTAGTCTCACAAGCCTCCTGAGAAGTAGCGCCGTGCTGTTCTCACATTTTATGGATGGAGAATTGAGGTGCAGGAAGTTTACGTGGGTGGTGTGTAGGTGGCTAGAGGTGGTAGGATGTGCCTGCATGTCTGGAAGGGCAGGTGTCAAAAGAGTGGCTGTACTATGTCATAGCCTTTCTCCATAAAATATAGTCCCATGTATTTAACAAAAAGTACCAATTTTACTGCAGGACAGCTGCTGACTCTGAACCAACCCTTAACTGTTTCATCACATTCGCAGTAGCCATCTATTCCTCCAAGTAATTTTTGGAGTAAATACTTGCTCATCAAATTAGGCTCAAGTTTCAAGAATGATCTTTTTCTCCGTTGCTCCTGCAGGGAATAGTGTGTCATGAAAAAGGCTTTGTTCCCTTTGGCAGCCAAGCTAACGTCATCAAAGAAGCTCAGAGAGAGGGAGCTCAAAGTTGTCATCAGAATTTCAGGCAGATCTTGGTTGGGCTGTGGAGGGTTGCTATCATTACATGTTGGCATGCTCCAAAGGTCAGCCAGATCAAAAGCTCTGCTCAGCAGCCAATTAATATATTGTTTAATATCAGGGAAAATAGGAAAAAAAAGAAATACAATTCAAATTTCAATAAAGAAAAAGCAAGTGACTGCAATATAGCCTACAAGTGCCACACAGGAGGGCTGGGATAATTTGCTATGATAGGATTAATTTACAGTTCTCTTGCTTTTGGGGGGTTTAAGTCTTCAACTTTAATATTTCTTTGGTGCATTATCTGCATTTGCATTTATCATTGGCTTGTACAATGGAATTTTCACAGGACTTGACATTTTGAAGTCCTAACTTAGGGCTTGGTCCAACTGCCTTTGAAGTTAACAAGAAGATTGCCACTAAGTTCAATGAGAAGTTGGATCAGGCTCTGTAATCACTATGGACTCATTATAATCTCACAGCTGGTAACAACCGTTTAGAAGTGTGGTATAAAAACTGCGATACTGGCAGGATGAGTTCAGTGCGAAGCAGAATGCCTTCAAGTTTAACATAAGTTTAACAATTTAACCAGATTTCAGAATTAGCTGCTCTCTTTGCACACTAGCATCTGACAACTCTTTCTGAAACCTATTGAAAAGGAAAGAGCCTCTATATTTGCACTGTGAGCTGCCTGAATCCTTTAATATGCTTTTGTTTCTTTAACTCCAAATCAAAGCGAGAACGAAATTTTCCTCTATCTCTCTGTTGCCACAGAAAACAGTTTTCTGCAAAATGGTTGCTTTTCCAGTGCCTTGCTAAAATGGCTGCTGCCAGGAGTAGGTCTAGGAATATGGCAATTGCAAAAGCTAACCCTTTTCCCATTACATTTCACAGTTTGTATACAAGCAGCAACGCCGTGTTCTTGCTGTGTGAATGCTCAGATTGCTGTGATGAACAAATTGAGGGCAGATCCCTTCGAAATGAATTGAGGCTTTGCAATAGTTTGGCAAGAGAGACTCTCTGAGTCACAGTATGATTATAAGCTAGAGAGTGAATGTTTCTGCTCGGATTGAGGGGTCCCCGGGATTCAGGTGAGGCTGGTGTTCTGCCAGGCCTGCCAACACGAGTTTAGATTAACCTAAATGGGATGTATGTTGCTCTCATGCAATCACTTTCCTTTGTGCCCTTCAAGAATACTTGCAAGTATCAGTGCAAAGAGGTGTTAAAGCTGAATGAGGAGAAAAGCTTAAGGTGGAAGAAGGTGGGCTCAGAAGTGTCTAGGTGACTCACAGACTGCACATTTACCCACTGAATTTGCACACGAGAAAATGACGCATGCTTGAAACTACATTCGTTTTTGTGCGTGTCATTCAGGATTTGTCCTTTCAAAGAGTATTCTAAAATCCTTACAAAAACCCGAAATGCTTCCAGAATGGCTGTTTCTTCGTAATGCGGGAGATTACGCAGAAGAACATGACTCCCTCTTCGGACCAAATGCAAGTGAAGCTACTTTGGATATCAGTGTGGTTACTTTTCATGGGTGAGGAAAAAGGCTACAATTTTCCTTCCACAAAATGTGCCCGGCAGAAGTGTATGTTAGACATCGGGTATCCGGAGAAGACCTGCAGGTACCAGGTGCTGTAATGACAAAACACTTCACGTTGCCATTATCATTTGCCAGTTCTGCTTCTAATGAAGTCCTCAACTGGTGTTGGTCTCCAAGCTGCAAGAAAAATTTCAAAGGATGGTTTTCACTGATTTTTGGAGCTTTTTCATAGAACAGCAGGGGTTCAGGGCATAATGTAAAGTACCCATTAGTTCCCTCATGGTATTGTAATGTTCCTTATCCTATTATTTTTTGCCTTTTTTCTTCTTTTTATTTTTTTTCTGCTGTCCCATATACCAGGTTATCTCCCATGCTGATGGTAAATAATGCCTGTATGCGGTAGATCTTCGTTTCCTATATTGGCTTCTCTTCAGGACTGAAATATGTAAAGCTTCAGAACCCATACATACTTGCATGCAAATCCACATAGAGAAAGACAGAATAATCCTCCATATCATGCTACAGTAGTAATCTAGCTTAATGCAATCTTGGAGGGTAGGCTAAGCCAGTGAACCATTTCTGCTTTACTGATGTGGTTTGTGTAAGGCACAGAGCCCTGGGAGAGAATGATTTCCTTGTAACATAGCAGTCCCTCCATTACTTTGTATATTGAACCAATCAATTGACTTGTTTCTGAATGCTTAATGTTTGGGGAATCCGAACTTCTGATTCACTTCAAGTCCTTTTAATTACAGTATATTCCTTGAAAACAGATGCTTTTAATATTCAACTTGAGTGTTTTATAAGCTATGCAAATATTTTATTTGTGGTATTTGTCTGGTGTTCACAGCCAAAACATGCTAGTCAATTTTTCAGAAGACTATTTTATCTCACTTAAACCTCTGGAAATTCATCTTCCCAAAAGTTACTTTTTCCTTTGCAGACTATACATTGTACTTTTAAATTTTGTGCTGTATCATATCTTCCTGAGTTTTCTCTACTAAAGAAATAAGGGTATAATATCAGTCTCTGATGTTTAAAAACACATAAATAAATTTTTGGTCCTTTTGACTAAATGAAGTAGTGAGGTCGTTTGGCAGTATTTTATATTGAAGATTTTTTTGTCATTGTACAGCTAGGTTAGCTGTGGAAAGGCTGGAAATCCTAGCATAAAGCTTTTCTACTCATGTACTACCTTCTGAAGAAGTGAAGCCACTGCAATTTGCAGGGAGATGCCAGCTTAAGGAAACCAGTTAAAGAAACATGACTGAGCAACGCTGAATTTCAAATATGGGTACCACTAGATATCTGAATTTTGACCATGTATCATCTTTTCTTTATTACATTTTTATGGATAAACTCTAAAAATGAAACTAAGCATAACGATATTCATGCCACAATAACAGGGATTGGCAAGAAAGGGTCACTCAGAGGTTGGTAGAGGAAAAGGTATTTCGAAGCATCAGCCACCCAAATGACATTCATCCCCAGCCCACAAAAAACAAACTCACAGACCCATAGACATTAGAGACACTAATACTTATTAACACATCCAGTCCCAACCTTTGCAGTCTCAGCCCTACCCTGTACGCTTACCATTGCTCCTAGCTACTTTCTAATGTTTCAGAGTGGATGCATGGTTTCCACCAAAACAGAAAACAAACCTAAAAAAAATCCCCTTTGAAGCAAATGCTTGTGCCAAAAAGAGTGCTGAATGCAGCAATAATGTAACAGGGAAAAAAACAAAGAACGATTATTAAAGTTTTCCATTTACAGAAACAATAGGGTGAAAATACTCTCAAGTATAAATTTTTTCATGTGCACATCCGGAAAAGCTTGGAGCCCTTTTGTTGGAGTGCTGTTTTCCTGAGCCCTGGTTACATCTCCCTGATTCTCAGGGCCAGGCTGACCTTAATTGTGCTTATCCATGCAAAAATACCTTGGATATAGGCCCTCAGCAGTCCGTGGTAGCCCTTACCTTCTTGTTCGCCCCATATCACCCCCTTCCATTGCTCTTCCTCCTGTCTCCCCCAGTCATGCAACAGGTCTCTCAACACATTTTTTCCATTTTAGTTTGCAAGGTAAGTGTGAGCTATTCCCTATCCCAAGCTCCTAATCACGTAATTATTCTTCTTACCTCGTAAATATCTGTGTCCCTCGGGTTGCGCACGGCCATCACGCTGCGTGCCGAACCTGCGCGGGGCTGCAGCTGACCCTTGCAAAGGTGCCAGCTGCAAGGGGGGAATTGTGCTAAACCTCACTGCCCCACTGTGATCAACAGAGAAGTCAATGACAAAGCTCTTTATGCCCCCCTCTTCAGTAAACAATTTACCCCCAAAGCCACGGGCAATTTTTCTGATCCATGAACACGACGGAATTCACCAATGTTTTCTAGTGATGGGTTTTGCAGCACTGAATGCTATTCCTCTTTCCACAGAGATGTCTTACTGGGTTGAACGCAGAGCAGAATTACTCTCTTTTTCTTTAGTATCTCACACTCAGCAAAAAATAAGGCTCCCTTTTCTGATTCAAAATATATTGCAAAAATTATACCTAATTTGATGTTTTCTTCGTCTCTTGGCCTTTTAAATATCACTGATTTCCGCATTTTATTTTCTTGGTGAATAGGATACACACACGCACACACGCACACATGCACACACACATACACACCCACAGACACTAACTGGTGTTTGCAAGTTGTATCTCCTTTTCCTGGATGGTCTAATTCTTCCAGTTCGGGCATTAGCACTTAGGTACGTGCTGAAATGCTTTCCTGAATCAGAGCCCGAGTGTTTAACAACGTGAAGTAAAATGGATGGACATTTTAATGTTTCCTCTTGTATGTGAAATACTCTTTCATCTCTGTATATTAGGAACATATTTTTGGGATCGTTCTGAAATAATGCTCTCTTGTTTAAGCCCAAAGCAGAAACACACATCTTGAATCACCCAGTGTGCTTTTCATTTGGAGATGGAGGAGCGGGCACTGACTACGCTTTTGAAGCGGTTTTGTATGGTTGTGGATGCTTGATATGCATGATTGCACCCACAGCTCGGCATGCACGCAGTCAGCAGCAAGGACACGTTTCAGAAGAGCATGAGTGAGGTTTCGCTCCCTCCTCCTGAGTGCCATCATTCCTGCTTGATAGAGAAGAATATCATTTCTCAGAAGAAATGCCGAAGAAGGTTGTCGCACTCAGATTTGTTTGATGATTTTTCTTCTCCTCCTTCTTTATAGCTCTACAGGAACAACCTCACACACTGTTGCTGGAAAGTTGCCAGCGGAGTTTTTTTAAAGTTTGTTTTTATGATTTGGCTAAATTTCCGCCAAAAAAAAAAAAGGGAACCTGCTAAGTCATTGCTCAGCGCTCCAGGAGTCTACAACAAAATTGTATGCAATAAAAATAGATTGCACCCATTCCTACTGTTACATACCATGAAAGAAACAAGAGCATTTACAGTATGCTGAAAGGAAAATGCCTTCTCCCACCCATAATAAAATGTGAGAGTTCAGGGTCACTTCCTAATAGGTGTTATTTCCTCTATTTTAATAAAGGTATTTTAACACCTGTATTCCATGCCAGACAGTATTGTCATTTTTTCCACTGATTGGCTTAACCAAATGCTGGAGGGGGGGCACGAGCACTCTTCAAACATCGCTGCTCCACGCCAAACACAACTAACGTGCAGAAGGAGGAAGCCAGAGAAAGCAGCAACCGCCCCTAATTACAGCCAGACGACTTCCAGTCCAGCGAGGAACCAGGAGGCTTTCAGGATGGAAAAAGGTCAGGAAGCCCATCTAGGTCAGCCAGTCTCTGGCTTTGAATTGGCACTTGTACTACCCTCACCCACCCCCACAGTCTCACACACAGACTATTTTTGTTCTCCAAATAGTTGCCCAATGTGTGCTGAAAACTATTTATACTCGTTGGGACCGCCTCTGTCCTTAGTGCTTTTCTCCATACAGAGTGGTGACCTTTGCTAAGTTAAAGACCAAACCTCCTGTGTATGGGGAGCTCGATGATTCCTATCGAAGTCAGCAAGAGGCTTTGAAAAAAAATGAAGCTCTTATTGCAGGAGAATTTTATATTTCCATGGATCAATTCTTCTGTTTGCTGGAGTATTTTCTTCATAAAATATCACTGCACCCTCCTTTCACTGGATGAGGAGCATAACAGGAAAGTTTATGTAAAGCAGACATACTACACTCCTGTCACCCATTTTCTTGGGCAGATCTCACAAGCTGGAGTGTCCTGGGTTGTGTGTGAATGATTTCCTCAACACCAGCCCATTTTGCATCCGTACTGATTTCCACACTGAATCTTGGATCCAGCTGGGCTGGGAACACGAAACCAACCAAATGGAGGCATGAATTTCTTACGGATTTGTCAAAAGACAACCAGCAGACCTGTGGTCACATGAAGCAGAGCACAGGCTTGCTTGAATAGTTTATAAAGCCGTAGCGGTTCTCGCAGCGTCACTCTGTGTTGCTGTAACAGAAGATGAAACTACATATGTTTCCTGTGATTTGGGGTTTGGCAGCAAATGCATTACACAGGACGATGAATGTATGTAGCCTTTGTATATATTTCTAAGCATTTGCTTGGGACTGGAAGGTCATTTTGCTCAGGCAAATTACAAATCCTCTGGAAGAAAAAAAGTAAGAATACTTGTGAGCTCTGTCAGATATCTTAGCAAACTGCACTGTAAATGCACTTTTTTTTTGCATGTTTCCTGTGTTTGACAACCAGAACGCAAAACCCCACTGTGTCAGTTTGACTGAAGGCCAGAAGATCAAACAATAATTATCCATAATGCTGCAGAGGCATAAAAAATGCTCTCTGACCTTTGCAATAGGCCATGCTGTACAGACAAATTTGCCAAACTTACTTAAGCACTTAACGCTAATATTCTTCTGTGCAGTTGTAATTCGCATGAGCTTTTGTTCTGCGTGACCATGGGTTAGAGGATGGTGGCCAAAAAGTGTCATTAGTGCAACCACAGTTTATTAGTCATATATGACTGGCCTTGTTGCAGGAATTACTGGGGAGAACTCCACAACCTGCATCATGCCAAAGGTCAGACCAGTTGACCATAATGGTCTATCCTGGTTTTAAAAGATATTAATCAATGTTCTCGCAGTACTTACGCAATAAGGATAACAATAGCCGAACTGCTGAAGGCTAGCATTACATTCATAGCGGCACCAGAACTAGTTTTTACCACAAAACAGTACACAAATCAAGTATCCATTAAAAAATAAATAAATACAGGAGGTAGGGGGGCCAAAAGGCTTGTGGTGAGTTTGATACTAGCACTTCTCTCTGCCTTTATAAAAAGCTCTGGAAGGAAGGCAAAAATATTTTAAGCATCAAAGAGACTGATGAATAGGGATGCCAGGATATTCAAATACACTTAGAGACAGTATTGTCAGGAGTTGTTTTCCAAGCTATGATACTAAAGATAGTAGGAACCAGCAAAGAAAAGAACACTGTAAAAATGCAAATCTGCTAAATGTTGAATCTATTAATCCATAGCACACTTTCTTCTGAATCATACTTACTCAGATGTACAGGCAACAAAAAGTATTTATAATATTTGCATAATTTCAAACACCCAGTTCATAAATTATTTATTGGTTGTGGTCAAATGAATGTTAGCGCTTTCATAATTATCTTTTGTGTGAAAGGTTGCACAGTTTACAGAGACATTTCAATGGCAACAGAAGATCTGTGAGTTCCTTTAATATTATAGAGAAGGAATGGCAGCTAATTGTAGAGTTGCTACACATTTGCTCTTGAAAAGTGGCAAAGCTAAAAGGATTACATTTAATTTGAATTTATTTTTAAAAGAATAGTTACTTTTGTGTAGAGTTCTAGTAACTCACATAGGACCTCTGTGCTGGGCATTCAGGAATAGTCAAAAAAGGAGAATAAGCTTTCAAGAGTAATTTTTTTCACATTACAGACCTGCTGGAAATTTTTCAGTGAAAAGAGGACATATGTTTGTCGTGTTCTGCAATATTATCAATTATTTAGGCTGAATTCTAAATAAGTGAAATATTTTCTACAGGAGGACTATGAGAGTGTAGTCTTTTAGCATCCTTAGGAATAGTGGGGCCCCTTTTCCTTGCAAGATGGATAGACTCAGCGTAAGAGAAGGGATGGAGAAGCACATCCAGCAGTCAGAGTGCATTTGAGCAGAGAAACGGGTAACTGCTAACAGGCATCAAGCAGAGGCATGGAGCTGGTGGGCAGCTCCAAAGCTGCTGTTGGGATCTACTGTCTCACAGACATACATGCATTGGTCACACTTCTCTGCTACTGCCAATTGTTAATTTAGGTGAACTTGCGTATAGTAAACCAGCTGATGTTTTTAAACACTTCTCTCTAATTATGAAAACATAGTAAAAGTATAAAGTTTAGAGACTGACTTACTTGTTTTCCTTCAAGTAAATGCTGAGACTTTGATTTAATCCAATGTGCCAAATGTTGAAATCTTTGGTGTATATCTTAATCTCCCTCTTATTCTGAAAGGAGGAAAGATAAAACAAAGAGAGAATTTCCTGAAATTCGCTAGCAATGTGGGATTAAAGTAGTTAATTTAATACTCTAAAGAATAACATTCATACTAAGAAAGACTCTTTCTATTATATAACAGGAGACGACCTCATATCATGTAAAGAAATCGTAACCAAGGAGGAGGTAGAAATAAGCCTTACTTTCACAGTACAGTAAATGGAAATATAAACCTAAAATCGCCGTACATGGCTAATGAACAGGCAACAGTAAATTCCAGGTACAACGCTTTCATTAAAAACGGTGCTCAAATCCTCCATAACCCATCACACCGCTGCAAGCCAAAGAGGAAGGACAGAACCTGACAAACGCTTGGGGAGCCTTCCAGCCTGAAACTCAGCCCAACTCTCATTTTGGCTAGTTCACAGAAGCCAATGGGAATAAGACGCTAGTTGTGCTGCCTTTGGAATAATACATCCAGATGCCAGTGAGCCTTCACAGAAAATGGCCTGGGAGCCAATACGCAAGCATAAAATATAAAGTAGAACAGAAATCTGAATTAGATATATGAATTCCTGTATGTAGACAGGGAATATGCTTTTCCACTTCAGTTTTTATGGAGAATTTCCTAACTACATCAGATTTGTAGAGCTGACTCATAACGTCATGTGCCGTAGTAAGTTAGACACAGTTAACTCATGCAATAAGAGACCTCACTTACTGCCAGCATATAACATGTTGAGTTTATTCTAGGAGGCAAACTCTACTTGTAGTTAGATGGTATAATTTTTTAAAACTTTATTTAACAAGATTATATAAAGTTCTTGGTTAAAGAGCTTGGCTTCTTTGAAAAAGTTCAAAATCCACATATAATTTCTTGGAAACAATTCAAAATACTTTGAAAACACATTTAGTATCAGAATACACATGCCACGTGTCCTTTTATATGCAATAGATTTTATGGACTTTACACCAAATTGTACAATTAATTTGGACACATTTGGCGGGAAATAAGTTTTTGTATGTATGGGAATTGATTAAGTAATGCAATGAATGTGGCAGTTGAGTCAGACCTTTGTAAATGAATTAGGAAGGTTCCCTCTACTTTCCCGCAGGAGAAAGCAAAGTTGTTTAATATTTTATGAGTGTGAGTGTTTTAAACAGTTTGGAATGGTAAAACCACTCATCAGAGGCTGTGTGAACATTGTGGTGCATCACAGCAATGGATTTGCTGTCAAAAGGGAATTGAACAGAAGTTTTTCTTTGCTACCACTTGCTCTTAAGAGCGTAATGACTCATGCAACTGGTTTAACCAGATTTGTAAATCTTCATGGATGAAGAAATTCTGGAACATTTATTTCATCTCATAACATCAATAGGTGCATCTCTTATATTTTGGAAGAGTTGTTAAGTAGGAGATCCTAAAAGATTTGGAAAAGGTCTTTGTCTTCTCTTTTCCCCAGCTGAAAATGTCAGGGATAGAGTGAATAGAAGTCAACAGTTTTCCATTCCTGAAAGCCTCTCTCTGAAGGGAAATCCACCAGCATCTGGGAGAAAGGCATCTTGGTGAGGACATGGAGAGACCGCAGCTGGAAAAATGCTATGGTATCAGCTGAATTCTGCTTAAGATTTCATTTTCACCAGTGATTGAACAGGATATTCTGATTAATGGAGCTAAATAAAATGAATCATCTAGGCCCAAGAGATGGAAAATAATTTCCTATGGAAAAAAAAGATTATATTATTCAAAATTTCCTTTTATTAGGTCATTTTACTCAATGGGCGGAAATAAAACTCCCTAATAAGGAGGAACAATGGGAGATATTAAGTACAACAGAATCTGTGTGGAGGGGATTCGGATATGGAGAAGCCAAGGAAGGAAACGCTGCAGTCCTAAATAGCCACTGAATACTCTGTTCTCTGGATTGTTTGCGAAAACAATCAGAATGACCATCTGCATACTTCCGTGTTGTCATTCATTTAAAGCCACTGGAATTTTAAAAATTAAAACAGAAAAATGGTTATTTTAGAGTTTTTCAGGTTTTTTTTTTTCTTGAGGAAAGAGGTGGCCTGTCTTTTAGAACGGAATAAAAATTTCCTAAGAATGAGCAAAACTTTAACATGGAAAAAAAAAATCTCTGCCCATAAGTACTTTCAAAATGTTTTTCGTGTTTGTCCAAATATCTTGGAATGAAACCTAGAAATGTTGCTCAGCTTCATTCTCCACTGCCGTGCAAATGCTACCACCCGTTTTTACTTGGCATTTTCCCAACAAAAGACACATACTCCTGTGAACACATTTGACTGAAAATGAAGAGGAAGCTGTAGTTCAAAGCTAATTACATCTCGCTAGTTCTTCTTTTCTCAGTCATTCATTTCTGCTCACACATGCTACTGCTTAGCAGTCCGCACTGTTCTCGGCCTTCAGCAGAACCATCCTCATCTCTTCCTGCCGTTAGCTCACACCATAAAAATACACACAAGCAGAAAACAGCAATTAACAACTTTAAGCTTTCTTTACGGCACAAATCAATCAATAATGGCTGGCATGACTGGCAGCATAAAGTATGTTCTTCATTCCAGCCTTTGAAATGAAAACTATTTTCTTCAGAAACTTCCAGCTTTAGTGGAGTAGATTAGAGAGGCCAAACAGATTAAAGAGTGCAAAAGCCTAGTTCAGATGCAACGTATGACTGCATATTATGCTTCCTCCAGACTGGTCCAGATTGGTTTAGGTGGTTGATCTGGCAGTCAGAAATACTGTAGCCCTGGAAGAAAACCATGTGTTTGTGGGTGATTGCATTTTTCTGTTGTACTTTGAAAGCTGTATTGACTTACGTTTCCAGCAGACCACACCATCTTCTGAGTCTTGAATAACACGGTACCATTATATGTCATTGAGCGATTACCCACATCACAGTCTCTATGTGGAGGAATTATCCTCGGTCGGTAACCCCTCCAGTTCCCATCAATGGTTTGAAGTCAAGACAACAGTTGTATTCAAAAGCTACCCATAACAGGGTGTGCAATATGGGCATGTGTGAGCATGTGCGCACATGAAATGTGCGCACGTTTCATGTGTGCTTTCAGCTTGCTTTAATGTACCTGACTGTTGGTTACTGAGCAGGCACCATACTTCTCATGTCAGGATAATCACTTGATCTGCATATGTGAATATTTCTGAGGTATCCCTTTCCTCCGTAATTAATTGACTTGCAGACTCTAAGTTACTGTACAGCAGATCTCCAAAACTTTCTGTTAACGCTGCTTGCTTTATTGCCATGGCTTTGAGCCTTATGTAATCAGGGCTAACAATGCCATACCAGTGTGGATGCTGTGCTTATAAATTCACAGAGTTTTTTCACTGTTTTTAGTTTCTTCCCTTGTTTGTAAGACCTAAATGCTGGTGGAGTCCCAGGTTGAATAGCATGCTCCTGAAACACAACGTTGTAATGCAAGTGGAACAAGAATATGAGATATTCGAACAGCATGTCAAAGATTCACACTTTTGGGCATTACTGTTATTCACCAAAAGAAGTATGTGATGAAGATGGGAAAATGAGGAAAGCTGAATGTGGAATTAGAAGGTTGTGAATTATTATGGATATACCTACACTTGTCTTTCCCCTGTTTTAACGGGTTTGGGGTCAAGTCCTTGGTTAAGTAAGAGAGGAGAGAGATGAATTTGAGTAAAGGTGCACTCATCTGCATATCAGATCAATTGCAGGAAAATTGTTTTCTTTCTTACAATGAATTTTTTTCCCCAGAAATCTCCATTTTCTTCTAATTCCTTAAGTCCACTGAGATGCTGCTTTAATTATTCTGCCCTTGGCCATTACTGATCCATTAAACAGTGCCTAACCAGTTTTAAAGACGATGTAAGCTTGTGGCTTCTTAAGTAGGATATACTACAGCCTGATCCAAAAGTCAATGAAGCTGAAGAGAAAGACTCCCATTACCTTCAGTGGAGATTGAATGGGGCACTTGACAGGAAATAAAAGCTGAATTGGAAATCCTAGGTGTGATCCTCACACTTTGCTGTGGTTTCTAGGCTCTAACTAAGCAATCATATTACAGATTGTAAGATCCCTGTGAGAGGAGGGAACTCTTTACAGTAGCCAGCCCTTAACCTTCACCTTCTGCTTTGGTAGAAAAAGGTGCACTATGAGACCCTCTGAGCCCACTGATGCAGATGTGAGCAGCAAAACGGGCTTGGAGAACCAATGCCTTGCAACCAACTCCTTTACAATGTCCCTCCTTGACCAGACCTTTGCCACATTCTTCACTGAACCTGTTTTAGAAGGACTTGTATTTTTACAGCAAAACAGTTTGAGCCAACGGTTACATGCACTGAATAGCAATCCACCTGTTGGCCATGCATGATTATTCTTGGTGGACCAAACCTGTCTTCTTATCACAGCCTGTTGTATCACCTCTTCTGTGTATATCAAACTGAAAATAGTGTGGCCTAAAATACTGATGGTCCAGCAGCCTCAGAAGACTGTTTAGTGTTAAACAGCTTATTTTCTTAAGCAATACAAAATAAGCATTTGCTCGTATTTTCTCACTTGCCAGTTCAATTTGGACTCTGAGTTTGAATGCAGCTTTCCTGTTCTCCTGGCTTCTTTGCTGATACCTGTATTACTTTGTGGTTCAGGCAAAATTCCTGAGCATTTGAAACAAGAGAATAGATTTTTATGTGCTACCTCTAATTTTTGTATGGGTTACATTTCTTGCTCATTTTCAGAGTCCCATTAATGGCTTTTGAGGTGTCGGTCTGGCAAAAACATACTGAGAATGCTGAGCATCCAAGATGCCATTATCTTACATGAATAAATGTAACTTACTAGTTTAGATGATTCTTTTTTCTTCCTGTGTCCTAAAGGCAGTTGGACTCCCAGCTTGCTCTGTGCTAGGTAGGAACTGCATTTGTGACTCTAGAGAAATAGGAGAGAAAGCTGTAAGCAGTGAATGCGGGGAAATGAACATGTTGTTTCTTTTTGTGAATGCACATAGCTGAAGTCTTTTAACTGAACTGACCCCCAAAAAGAAAAGGACGAAAAACTGCTTTTATCGAAGCTGAATAGCTCAGTCCTTCAAAAGCTAATGTCCAGACCGGCCCCAGTATAATTTATAGCACTGCTGTGTTAGTATAGGATGCAGGTACTCAGTGTGCATTTGGGTATCTGCATCAGCTCCTACTATTCACTTCTCCAGCAGCATCTACCCAGCTCCAGCCTGAGTCCTCTTCCGACTGGAGATGCTTTGATGCCCTTTGGCACAGGGAGGGATACCAAAGTACGTCCACAAGAAGAAAGAATACCACCACCGAGCATGCTGACATCCCCAAGCTCGCCTGCTTGAGTTAACAGCAGTGTAGCCATGGCAACGTGGATCTTTCTTTAAATTTGCCATCTGAGGATTTACCCAGCATCTCAGGCAAGCTTTGAAGCTGATCTTCATGTTGCCACCCACTACACCATGGTCAGTATCTGAGAAGCAACCTGGGAGGCAGTTAGACATATCTGCACAACCTGCTGGTGTGGTTGGGAGTACAATGTTAAGATACTCCACTTCTTGGAACATAGAAACAGAGGAGGCAGGATGAGATCCCTTCCCGAGTGAAGCACACACATGTATTTTGTTGCTGGTTTTATCTTGTGAGAATTGTAAATCTGGAATCCATTTAGTATTGCACAGAAATCTTTTCAATGACAAGTTGAAAGCACAGTGTTACCATAGCCCGCTATCCGTGCTTTCCCTATAAACAATTGGAGCCGACAGTTGGAAAACGCTGGGATTCATATTTCTCATCAAAGAGAGCAGAGCCTTGTGAGTGCTGAAAACATAACCTGGGTCTCTGGTCTGCAAAATGTCAACTCTAACTCAAGCAAGAAGTTCCCAAGCCCTATCAGTGTATGGAAGAAGACATCTCTGTATCAGGAAGACCTCAAACTATGATAGCAAATGGCATTCCTTTGCTATGCTGGCTGCTCTCCATCTCATGTGTGTGAGAATTGAAGTCCCTTTTGAAGTGACACCCCTCGGAAGAAGTTGGGATGCTAGATCATCACTTGAGCAATGATAATCTCAAACTGTGCTGTAACTAGTTTGGGATGCTATTTTATTAGACTGAATTACATTGCCGTCCAACCTAGGGACAGGGTTTCAGACCACGTTCTAGTTTCAGGACATTTCCAACAGTTAAATAATTCCTTAATTTTTTGCACAGATTCCACATTGGTAAGCTCTGTGAGAACAGAAACAAGAAATTTCTTGGCTCTAAAAATTCTGCTGTATGGAAGTCAAAATCCTAGTGCCAGAGGTTTACCTTACCGTAAATAGCTCATAAATAAGCCTGAAATATAGAGGGATTTCAATTAATTATTTGGGATTTATGCAGGAATTACTGGACAAGGTTATCTCATGTATGTTACAGTCAAACAAGACAATCATAATAGTCCATTCCTGGCTTTAAAATTATAGACCTCAGAAATATTCATGGCCCAGTATCAGGCAGATAGGCAAGTATAAATTCAAAGTACATGTCTGTTATTGTCCAACTTGAGGCCGTATTGCTCTGTGGGGTTATAGGTCTCCAGACCCACTCTTCCTCACCCTGTAGCTAGTGATGAAGACCATCTCAAGAGAAGCAAGGTCAAGAAAGGGGATAACCATCCAACTGAGCGATGTTTTCACATTTTCTGTAAAATTCTTGCAGTTAGAATAACATTGTGGAAAATATCTTGTTTCTGTTTTAGTAGATTTACTAAGACCCAAAAATGTTCACATGACATATTTTAGACTTCACAGCTCTAAAACTGATGTGCTGCTTCTGAACTATAGCTAAGAGATCTTCAGTCTAACAGTCACGTTATCCATAATGCCTGATTGCTTTGCGATAAGCACAGAATTCAGTCCCTTATTTCTTAGACATTTTTGTATTCAGACATGGAGTGGGCTAAGCATTGTTTCTAGGGGTTATGAAAAAAATTATGTGGATTTTTTTTTTTTTTAGCTCTAAAATGAACTTATGCGAAGTATGACACTCATCAACGTACATGTTTGAGGTTTTGATTAAACTGCACCAAGGATACATCTTTCTCCCACAACTGATTTGATCCCCCAGTCCTTACCTATGCAAACTGACAGAGAAATCAAAGCTACAGTTTTCATCACTCTATCTTCCTTTATGAAGCTGCTTTTTGTTCCCGACAGTCCCATGCCACCCTGCAAAGTTAGGAGCATTACCTCCTGAAGTGACATACCATGCATGAAAAAAACCCACAACAAAGAACTGCATGGAGTAACTGATAAGAACGTGTCAGCAGCAAAGATGGATTTCAAGGATGGATTTGGTGTTCAGCTTTGGTCTCATCTCTAGTCAGAAGCAAATAATTCAGTATCAGAAATGCCTGTAGACTCTGAAAACATTTTGAGATATAATTCATTGCTTAATGTTTTCACCAGAAATTGTCTGAGGATTTTTTTTTTGTAGTGTATTACTACAGGTAGTAATAGCCGCTTTAATAGTAGTACAATATATTATGTTTTGCATTGAAAATTCTAAAATCATTCTCAGACACCAGGTGGTGTCTGGCAAGTTTCAGCCAAACAGTATAAACGATTGTAGGTCTCCATGTTCACTTCTTTGATTGTCTTCTGCACATCAGATAATATGAATTATGTGTACAGAGGGCTGAACGCAAAATGGCATGTATTCTTAAAAGGCATGAATCTGACACTTAAAAATAAAACATAAAACATTTGACATTCACAGATTACTAGTGAACTAGTGAAATTAGGAAGGTAAATGTATTTTCATTATTCTATTTCACCGTGTAGCCAGTTCTGGAGAAGGTGAGAATAGCATGAAGTAGGAAGCTATGTAAAGGCTCTTATGATACTTTTATCTGTAATTACCTTGAAATATAAAGATTGAGCCAAGGAACATATAATTTAAAACCAATGACGGCTTCTTTTACTGAAGCAAATAATAATATATTGCCTTCCTAGATGTGCCAGAACAGCATTTTGTGCATCGGCAGCAGAAAAAAGACGACAGCCAAATAGAAGAAAAAATAGAAGTCCTAGAACAAGAACAAATCTCAGATCAAATTTCTAGAAAAATAACAAATTTGGAGCAGCCTGACGGCTGCTCTGACTGGTGTTATCTGGGTTAGTCCCCCTGACTTGAGATGCTGAAGCACAATACCACTTTCTGTCCCAACCCCTCCTGAACAAGCCTGCAGTCAATGGGAGCTGCAGGTTGTATTGCTGCTGTCTCTGCAGGCCCCAAATTAGCATCATTTCTTCAATCCCAGATTTCACACGATGATTACTCTTGATAACAAAACGGGTATAATGGATTGACACCCTCATTTTTGCTCTCATACGTCTCTCTATTAACTGTGATAAACAGCAGGGAGATTTTAAAAATTAAGCACTCTTTAGTAACTAGAATATTAAATGATTCTAATCATACTCTTTATGTGCGATTATTTTCCCTAATTCCTCTTTTTTCTCCCTAAGAATACTAATTTCCAGATTTAAAATGATTCTGGACTAGACCCAAATTATTTAGAGTATTTGCTATAGCATTCATGTTGTACTTTTTTTTCTTAAAAGTTACAGTTGCTGTTGTTTTCATGTATTGTTATTTAAAAAAAGTTACCTTTAAAATGTCCTGTATCTCCTGGCTACATTTCAGTGCTGGGTGCTTGTAGCGCAATGACCACCTCAAAGAGTGAGACCGACTTCAGATCAACAGAAATATAGTGGCTTAAGCTGGCCTCAGACAAACTCTATGGCTTCTACTCCTACCTCTGCTCTAGAAAAAGTATAAGCTGAAAATATTTTCTATCCTCACTTATTCCTGGAGTCCTTTGTTGAGGCTGACAAAGATAACACTAACTCTGTAGTATTGTGAAGCAATGTATTGTTCTAAAGCAATAAACACCCCCTGCGCAATAGAAATACTTTCGTTATTTAGATTTTTTTATGACATATATCTTGTTCTTATGGGCTTTCATTGAATTCCTTTGTATACCCCAAACCTCCCATTGCCTTTAGCAGGAGGTGTGGGTGTTATTTGACAGTCGTAAGGAATGGTACCCGACTCATTGCTGCAGGACTTGTGTTGGTGCAGATGTACGCCAGCGCTACTTGAGGCGTAGAGGCAGCTTTTGGGACACCAGAAATATTTTACTCCTCAGTCAGTACTTCCTAGGACCTGACATAGGAAGTTTGCTAAGTTTTCATAACTGCTAAACCAACCAATCAGCCAACCAACTAACCAACAAACCAACCAATGTGGAAGCACATAAATAGCAAATCTTAATAGCAGATGGCAAGACTGAAAATGCTTGTTTCCCTCTTCAGTGGTTAGCACTTGCAACAGTCTGAGTAAGGGGCTTCATTGCTTCTTGCTGCCTGCATAGTGGTGCCATTTGGGAGAACTGCAACAAACTTAGTCTGTCTCTTTTCTATTTTTATCAATAATAATTGTGATAATTCCACAAGAATTTCCATTTCTACATGGTACTCAGAGTGTCCAGTGAACACCAAAATTTCATGTGTAAACTTTGGGGTTTATTAAAGAATTCACAATACAAGAAATATTTCATGAACACCAACTTTCTTTCTGCTAATGGTTTAATGTGGTGTCCTTCAGTAATTATGTCTTTAATGTGACAGATGAATGGCAAATGATTCTTTATGCATATTCAGAGCTTCTTGAATTATATTGGTTAGTTGCAATCAGCAGATCAGTCTCATGGCATGGTTTCTGTCCCTTGCTGGCTAAAGACATTTGTTATGAAGTATTTGTACAAACACCTTTGATACGCAGATTCAACAGTCACATTCACTTGACTTTAAATACCTTTTTCTGAAGTAAGTTTAACTGTCATATAGCATACATTCAAAGGAGGAAAACCCCATGTTAAAAGGACATTTGCTATCATTTACTTGTGCTTATGTAATGCAAAGCACACTTTTGGACAGGCTTATCCAAAGCCTATCAAAATAATTAGAATTCATCTAGTTAACTGCAGATTCACTGTTCAGAACATCATTCCTCCATGCTAGCTGCAAGATCAAGATACAGTAATACTCATTTGGGTAAATTTTTTAATATCACTTCTACCACACCAATGGCAAGCTTATTTAGGCTCTTTTTAGAGAGTGAGGGTAAAGTTACCCTATAGGACAGATATTATATTTTAGCTGAGGGCAACATGATGGTTCCATCCCAATCTTGTAAGGCCATGCACAGCTGTTTGTTTTATTAGTGTAGTTAATTTATGATTCATTCGTAAACATTCAAGTTGCCTATTGCACAGATAACAATAATGTTTACCAAAGTCTCCTTCATCGCTTTCCAGCTGAATTAAAATTCTTATTTTAAAGTTTCATGCTACTTGATCCATAGTAACGGATTTAGAGTAAGGTTTCTATTAGAGAAAAATTTAAACATGATGTTTAGTTTAATGTAAAGTTAAATTATGTTTTTACTGCATTACTATATATGGAAAAAGCATATATTACATCTGGCTATAACAACTTCTGCCAGTTTTTTTTTTTTCTTTACATTTCCTGTCAGTACTGTGTCTAATATAAATATGAAATAGATAGATACACAGAAGGATGGATAGATAGACAGAGGGATTTTGGTGAATGATATTTGGACTCTGCTTGTCTGGAGGAAAAGAGGATTTCTGCAAATTTAAAATTGGTATTCCCTCCATATATCAAGGACTACAGTCTTTGATGGGATTTTTTGGGGAGAGGATGGTGTACATATTTTTGTGTCATATAAACAAAAGACTTTCTGTATGATGCAACAGATGCAGAAAGGGCAAAAGCCCATGAAATATCAATCTGCTAGAGAGCAGAAACAGGGGGAAAAAAAAAAAAAAAGAAGGGAAAAAAAGGGGAAAAGAAAAAAGAAGAATTTGGCTGGACTTAGAAGATTCCTTAGGAATTTCATAAACTGTTCAGAGTTTTAGACAAGAAGGTGTTGCAGAGGTGTGGCTGACTGGGAATAGGATAGGCTCAGGTTACTCTTGACCATGATAAACTAGGAGTGAGATGACTGCAGTGGGAATTACCCAAAGACAGCTACGTGGTTACTAAACTGGAACTGATTTTGCATTATTTATTCTAGTTCAGACAGTCCTTTAAAAACACAATGTATGAAACCAAAATACTGGTAAAGAGCTATTTTCCATGGAAATTATTTAAATTTTTGATGCAAAAAGAGTCATAGATGAAAATTAAAAATCTCTTTAGGAACAATTGTAAGCAGTCCCATTTTCAGGTTTGGGTTGTTTTTTTTTTTTTTTTAGTTTTGTTTTTAAACCAGATCATGGACTAGTCTTTGCTAAGAATTAAAGGTGTATCTAGATTCCCCAAAGTAAAATGTTGATTAAATCTTCCTGATGATTAGCGGCTTTGTTGTCCCCCATCATCTGTGCTGTAAATTCAGCAAGCCTTTGGGATAGCAAATAATAGGTTTTCTTTAGCACCCCCTGCAAAACAACAGGACAACAAGGCAATTAAATCCCTAGTTCCAGATTTTGCTTAGGCTACTAGATCAAATCTGAACTTCTTAACGTGTGATAAAAAGTATTAGTCTTTCTTGGGCATACAGGTCAAGAGCTAAAAAGGACCCTAGAAATATGCAGTTACTAAATTCTCACATGTCATTTGACCACTAAACAACATGAGCTAAAATGAAAAACACGGTACAGCTACTAAAACACACGATGAAAAAAAGCATAAATTTTGCAGTGCCTTACATTAGATATTCATCAAAATATAACAGTATATTCAGGAAAAGAAGATGCTTTTTTTTTTTTGTTGCTGTCATTGGAGTAGAAGGTTAGATTAAATAGAACAGTTTGCTTTTAAGGGAAAAAATCAAGTCTTTTCCTTTAAAAGGCCACTGAACTCAGCAGCTCGGTGTGTCCTTTGGAAAGCAGAGGAGAAAGTCGTCTTGTTGTAGCTGTTTAAACTCAAGGGTCAGATGACTGATAGAGTGCATTGTCTGGAGACTTTCACAGTTCAGGTTAATGCTATCAAACCCTTTAATTACACCAATATACAGCTGATAAGAGGCCCTAATGGCCCTTTCATATCTGTATGGTAACTAGGACGTACACCATATATGGGTGTAAGATTGATACCTATACGGCTTCGTTCTGATAACTTGACTTCCTGTCAAATGATGCATTGCAGAAGCTTCTTGCAGCTTCTCATCTCTTTTCCTTCAGTGTTTCATGCTGCAGAGAAAAGTTCCAGATATTTAGGAGTGTCTATAAGCATGAAAATATAACAAAGATCTACAGGGAATTAAAGGAAAAATGTGGCTTACTGAAGCATGCTTTTCAGCAACGTATTAATCCTTAATCCTTTGTCAACATACCTACCAGACTGCCTAGTCTTTTGTTACACTTTTTCCAATTAGTTACAAACTACAGTACAGAAACTAATATTTCTAAGAATTTTAGCAGAAACAAGTGGTGGCTGCAATACTGTACCATTAACTGTACTATTTACTGTGGTCATGCAATTCCTTAGTGCAGGAGACTGGCCCTATATACATATTTTATGTCAGTTATCCTGTTTTAGTTCCAGAGAAACTTACAAAAGCAGATTCAATATGTTATTTAGATTCATTTTTCCACCTTGGGAAAGCAATGGAAAGAATATGCGCTGGACTAAAGTATGCCCTGTGAACATAAAGATAACAGTATCATCTCCTACTCAGCATTTATGGGATGTGCAACTGGTAGGCAGGCGTGCTGCACCCCACTGGTTATATCCATATTGGGTCAGAGAAATTGTGCCTTCCACTGGAGCAGCGAATTTCACTCACAGACAGAAAAAACTGTGTGCTTTGAAAAATGGAGATGCCTCTCTGCATATCATAGATGCCACTTGTAGGTATGTGTTGTAGGGTTTGAATGCTTTTGGAAGAGAAGAAAATCAGTTCTATAGGAAACACTAGTGACACTTGCCATTGCACCTCACTTACAAAACCAATGTGAAAATGGCATGTCCTGCACCTTCAGACTTCAGTCTATCAAAGCACATTCAACCTCTGGCTTCAAGGAGCTGCTGTTGTTACTTTAAGGAGCAATACTGGTGTCCTTAAAGTTAAATGTGTGCTGAGGTGCTCCTCTGGTTAGGGTCTTACAGAAGTGTAAAAGCAGACCTGGCACATTGAGTTGTTGCCATTGTGCAAATGCAACAATTCAGAGGAAATATCCCTGTAAAGATATGTGAAATGGAAGATCTCATCCCCTGCTGAATGATTGTAAGGCTTCTTGCTGGTTGGGGAAGTAGCATGCAAAGCTGCTGGCATGCACATGTAAAGTGAATTATTATTGTATTAAAAACTACTTTCCCCCAAACATTTGTTTCTCATCTGGCATCAAATAGAGTTTAATTGCAAGTTGTTTTATGTCATTTTCAAAAAGATGCACAGGAGGTTCCTAAACTTCCCATGTATACACATCTCATTATATCTCAGTAGGGTTCGTGTTTGTACCACCTGCTCACAATTGGGAACACTTACCCTAATGTCTCTGTAACAAATTTTAGCACTGGGCTCCTTTTGACAATGCAGTTGTAATCTTCATTATATGGTTATGTAAGGCATTTCCAGAGGGTTATGTTAAGAGGAGAAATATTCTTTGATTTAAGAAAATACAGCCCAACGATTTTGCTATTTTTATCTAATGAGCAAGAGAAGTTATCAGGTTCAAATCTGAATTACAGTTGGTTACCAGCTGTTTACAAAACTGAACAGCAGAAGTATAAAAACCCAGATTATATATATGGATAAAATATCAGCTTTCATGGGCTGGCTGCCTTTTTCATGAATATTTTCTAGTGCTAATATGAGAGGGGTATAGGCTTTGTATTTTTAGGACAGTTTTGGATACTGTGCTTGTTAATAATTCCAGGATTTATGCCTGTTTAGCCCATTTACAGTGTATTGCCAGGATTACTTGTTTGCCTGTGGGCCAGAATGGTGAGTTAAATCCCACATCAGGATTTAGGCTCAGATCCAACGCTAATATTGCAGTGTAATACTAGGAGAGCTGTGCTGTTAGAAGAGCTGTGCCTTGGCTAAGATGTTGAATGAAGGTATCTCCTGCTTGGCTCTGATGGCCAACCAAGTGGCAGTTAAGGACTTCCGAGCCCTTTGCAGGAGGACAGTTAGATGTCTCTCCAGATCCGTGGACACTCAACAGCATCAGATTGATGGGACCCTCTGCCACATTAATTCTGTTTCATACACACTGAACATAGAAGCAGTCTGGTGGAAAAATATAGCATAGCAACCAAAGCCTATATTATAATGCACATGCATAGGCTGATGATAAACATGACAGTTCTCTTTCTCCCTCTTCCAGTTTCTCACCACAGGGAACCTGCCTGTGAGTGTCTCCCTCCTTTCCCCTTCCCAAAGCCAGAGGTGTAGCAGCAGCATAGAGAGGTGAGTGCTGAATCCAGACCAATTTCTGGGATGTCTATACAGAGCACACAAGCTCTGCCTACTCTCCAACCTAGTGTTCCAGCACAGCATCCACTAAAAGATACTTACCTGTCCAGAGCACAGTCTAAGCAGCTCTGGACCTGTTTGCTTTTGTTTTCCCACCCCAGCTAGAGCATCCAGGCCATATCTATGCTTTTCCATTGCAGCATGTAGTGCTGCTGCTACTGCTCTGGCGGTGGTAGAGGTCTGGACTTTGATGAGCATATTCATGTGCAGTTATTCTTTTGACAGGCTGCCCAAATTTTCTTGAGGAAGACAAACCACAGCAGATATTTATATCTCAGATATTTATATCCGGGACAAAGGCTTTTCTCCAGCCCAGAGGCTTTCCCCTTGCCAAACTCCAAATGCTTGTTTCCAAAAGAGGTGTTAAAACTTCTTAAACTTCTCAGGAAAGCTTGCAAATATCTTTCATAATGGGAAGCATTAAACAACGAAAGTGCAGGAACTGGGACTGGCTGCCCCAATAGCAAGCCCATTAGTCACCAGCTTGTCCCAGACAGAGCACTCCTCAGTCTCCAAACAAAAGACTCCTACGGAAAGTCTTGAAAATTCCTGTAGAAGGCAAAGGCATTACCCATGTTCATATAGCTTGGAGAAACCGAAATAAAAATATAGGGTAACACTACATTTTATTTATTTTGTAGGTGGTGCCATTCTTTGAATTGCTTTGTAGACGCATCAAATACTTTTTTGGTAAGAAGCACGTTTTTGAGACAGGATCGCATCCTGGAGCAGCTCGCTTGCAGACCACTCCTACAGCTGTTGCTGTCCACTGGGATTGCCATGGCAGCTGTGGAGTTGTTTGCATTGAATCAGGAATATTTGTGCAGTTTTGATGGGTTTTCAGCACATGGTAGCAACTCAAAATGAGAGTTTCCAATCCAGCTTTCTCCACACAGCCATCAACTGCTTCATGAGCTGATTTACAAACGCGTGCTGTGCTGTGTCCAGAAAGCACCACAAAATCCTCTCTAACAAGGTCTTGTGCTGATCTAGGTTTTTCTTCAACTTTGCTGGATGACCCTATCTTTAACACAAAAATGCGTAGTTCCACCAAGAGAAAATGTACTGGATCATCACTGTTAGAGAAAAAAAAAAAATTGCCAGGGTTCCCTGAAATTAGTTTATTCTTCTGTGTGTCATGTTATCAGCCCTCCTTATTACTGTCACCAGAGTTATCTGCATGGCCCATGCATTTGTTTTTTTCTCTCCCTCCCACCCACTTGATACCGTAGCTGTTACCTATCACCCTTCCTTAAGTGAGGAGTAAGTGGCTGCTTCTCCACGACCAGCTGGCAGGGATCAGAAGAGAAATGCAATAGTCCTCTGGGTGGAAACTATTCGGGTCATCCCACCTCAGAGGTGCTGTTTGAATTAAAGTTCTGTGTTCACTGTTGTGTAAAAATTCTTGGTGACATAAGAGAAACATATTGTTAATTAATTGCAGTCTGAAACACATGTCAATCAAATGCGTTTGTGGCTAGTAATCTTCGTGCTAATCACTTTCTCAAACAACACCCTGGTCCATCTGAATTATGTCTAAATTAATCTAAGCAAATCTGTACATCATCTTCTTTTAACCTAAAGTAATAGTAGCCTGTGTTCATCTATACACAGACAGATAAACTGTCTTAGACAACTAAAGAATCATTTGAGATTTTTCACTAACTAAATCAAAGTTTTCGGCTTTGAAAACATGTGAATAAGTTCTTTACCAACATTGTTTTTTAAAATTTCATGTATCTTTGTACATATCTGGATGATAAAAAATACAAAATTAGTATTACATGGGGTGATCCTTATAGTACCCCTCATCTGAAAAGACAGGGGAAGTTTTTAAAATTACAAGAAAAAGCTTATGCTGGTGATTACAGAAATGGGCCCTGGACAACTTTCAGAACAATGAAATTTATTGTTCTGTGAGCTCTGATATATTTCAGTATAGA
Source organism: Gymnogyps californianus (assembly GCF_018139145.2). Classification (NCBI taxonomy): domain Eukaryota; kingdom Metazoa; phylum Chordata; class Aves; order Accipitriformes; family Cathartidae; genus Gymnogyps; species Gymnogyps californianus. The sequence continues at coordinate 3,742,026 of NC_059500.1, read as the reverse complement.
AATTCCAGATTTCCAAAATTCGTCTTCTGGCTATTAATGATTCACCCATTACTAACTATATGGGCCCAAAATGATCTGTGAATGAGCCACTGGCCAAGGTGCAGGTTCTTTGCTAGTCTTTACTAATGTCAAAAAACCTGTTGAATGCAGGGCTTAGCCCTGAAATAATGAAAAATAATTACTATAAAGGCACCAGCTTGATGATATGCTGAGAAACACACATAACTAAGTCACCTGGACATCAGTCCCAACATTAATTTAAGTAAATAAATGTAGTGCTTCACTGAAGTAGAGCTGCAAATTTTTCTGTATGGGTGATCCATACCCCATGATGCTTCCTGTTAAACCCTCCCTTTCATTGAAAGTGTCTCGTATACAATATAGTTCCTACAGAACGACTGAGAAGTGACCTCTGCATCTATGAAAACTAAGCAAATCAGATCTCTTTAAAAATAATAAATACAGTCAAAGAGAATACATAATTTTGGGTAGAGGTTTCTTTAGCTTTTCAATTATAACTATGGATCAAGCCCAGTCAACCTAGGATGTGCTCTCTTTCTCATGGTCTAGACGGCCTCGTGGGTTTACAAATTGGTCTCTGAAGACACTAGACTCAGCATTCATCTGAAGTTAAATATTCTTCACTTGAGGATCTAGTTTATCCGAACTAGAAAAACAAATTGTATTTGACTTCAGGACCAATATGGCAGAAATCCCAGAGCTCTCCACCCATATGGTAGGAACATATGTGTTCACTCCAGCTACACTCCCTTATTCTGACTCCACTCGGAAACAACTCTCTTTTCCCCGTTCACTCTCTCCAGGACTGAGCCAAAGCCTATTAAAGTCTTTAGAAATGTTTTCACTGATTTCAGCAAGCTCTGGATGGTGCCTTCCAGCTTCCAGTCATTTCTGTCATCATTGCTGTAATGACCAGCAGCAGCTTGATATTCCTCCCATTGACATCTTCAGGAGATGGCTATTCCAGCTTGTCCAGACCCCAAAACCAGATTTCTAGAGCAGTTTTCGACTTATAAACCTTCTTGCTCATGATATCAAATACTGGCAGTGGGTTCATTTGTTTGAAAATCCGCATGTAATTTTGGCTTAGCTCCTTTCCTGAATGCATTGAGTGATGCAAACAGGGGAAGACTCTCCACTGGTATAGACGAATGACACACTTTGGCTGTCTACTGTAACACAGCACACTGTGCAGCAGTGGTCCCCTAACTTCTGGCTCTCTCCATGCCTATATGCAGTAGGAGCATTGCCACAGGACAGGTCTGGTCCTGCAAAGTAATAGCTCAAAAAACCCTCACTCACCCACTCAAATTTGCTAATAGTGAGTGAAGACGGCTAAAATACAGGTGTTGTACGCCATGTAGAGGAAAGAGTTTCTGCAGCTGGAGGAGGACTGTTAAGAAACACCCACTCCTAGTCCTACAAACCTCAGTTACGGGGTCAGCGTCAACAGCTTCTGCAAGATCTCAGCAACTTTGCTGGGCTATACAGGACTGTGCTGTGCTTAGTGGGTAGTCTTCCTTTGCCCACACAGAGAAGAGGATTTCATCTGTACTTTGTGTCTAGACTCTGAAGCTGTATGTCAATATGCTCTGACAAATTAGTAGGTGGCACATTTCACTGAGCAGGGTACTCAAAGTTAATGAACTCTCTTTTTTCTGTTTAAAGAGGTGATCCCAGTGAGACTCCCTCCACAGTCCTTTCCAATGATGTAGTACTTAGTCCTAATACAAATACAAACCAAGAGAATTTGTCCTTCTCCATAAGTGTCTTCCTGGTTCTCTAGCATAGCGATGACTTTTGCAAAAGCAGTTGCCTCTTTTCCCGGCACAAAATGTCCGAATTGTCCAGCTCACCTTTGCAGAGACGTCTTGCTAGCAGGAACCTGAGTGGCAGCTGCATGGCAAGTGATGGTTAGCAATGCGAAGTTACTGAGGTAGCTCACAAAACCACACTTCAACAAGGGGAAACTTCCCTATAGCATTTACAACAATGTTATTAGAGTGGTTTCTGTTTCCAGAGGAAAAGGGACAGAATCTGCGAATGCGATTAAAAATATTTTTTTCCACGCTGTGTGTTTCAAAGATTTGGTACCTGGGATTTGGATTTCTCTTTTTTAATAAAAAGCATAATATTTCCATAACTCACATTTGGAATAATTCCTGGGTTTTGGAAGCAAATTATTAAAATTGAGCATATGGAGGTCTTAAAGTAGAACCTTATGGGAGGGGGGAAAAAAACAGTTGATCAAGACTATTTTGTAGCATCTTAAACTCAAATAAAATGCTGCAAAATCCTCATGAAATATGATTTGTTTTCTGTGGAGCTCTTTTCTATCCTCCATTTTCAAGTTTATTTCACAAAGTAAGCTGAAGATTACATTGGAACTAAATTCTCCCACCTTCAAACAAGCATTTTCATGCCATTTGCAACTTTTTGTTTTCACTATGTTACATTAGAATATGAAAGATTTAGCTATTTTTGTAAGATATTCAGAGAAGCCTAGAATGATAGTGATATAAATAAATGGTTTTTATATCTTTTACCTTCCCATAAGACTGAGGATACAATGTTGAACATTAATAGCCAAACAACCGGCTGTATGGACTTTATCTCAGCCCATAAGCAACAGCTATTAATTTTAAGTGCTGTGAGCTTGGACTGCTATAAAGGATTATGTGCTAGGCATCAGGTCCAGTTCCTCAAGCTATTTAGGCATGCTCAGGTCCCAGTGTGCTCTGAGAATAACTGCATTACAAACGCTTCCTCTAAGCATATGTTCTAGTTTTTTTTCTTGCAAGCTGTGAACATGCACTGATCAAATGCTGTGTGATAGTATCAATATTGTTAAGCACAGGCAAAAAACCAATAGCCTCCAAGGTCTGAATAAACACTCTCCTCTCCTCCAAGCCCAGTTTATGTTCAGTCTGAGTCTTCCGTGTAGATGTTAATTGCCTTCATTGCAGGTTTGTCTACTCCAAGTCAGCAACTTCAAATCTACCATGACGTTCTCAATATAGCTTGTTCTAACTGCACTTCCATAGGATCACATATGATTTACTAAACATGAACAGTGTTTGCAATGAATAAAGTTTCTGAGGAAAAAAGGAAAGGCTATGTATATTGGCATTAGGGTTACAAACTTTGGCCTTTAAAGTCCCGTTTTTCATCTACATGCAGATTCTTAGATGATGCAACATGTATCACACTTAAACCCTTTGAGTTTACACCCACTCTATCAGTGATCCTGATATATGATGGAAAACTTTGTGCTGCACTGCTATTATCAGACTAATGTGGCAAAACATTTCTATGAGAGACAGAAACGCTGTGGGCTACAGCGTAAGCTGCTTGTAATACTTGTGACTCCTTTGACTTCCTTGGATCTAGAGAAGCTTGGATGAACAGAAAACTTAGATGATGTCTTGAAAAAACCTCCATGTTTTGTTAGAGAGAGGAGAGTCCCGAATTCCTTGTGCACCCTAATTTCCATGTGAAGTCTATCTCTGTTTAAAGAGTATAGGGAGCGGTCTCTAACATGTGCTTTAAGTGAGCGTTTATTTTATTTTATTGGTGACAATTGCAACGTGTGTTCTAGTCATACATTTCCCATTTCCTTAACAAAAAGGCTCATATGAAAGAAAAAAAGAAATTGGCAGATCAGTATGCCAGTATTTGATTATTCACCTATGCTCATTTATGTAACTGAGTCAAATCTTTGCAGCATTTTTAAGGGTTTGGTTGTCAGTTACACAACTGTCAGTATGTAAGGCTTGGTTAAATTTACGTTATGAATTTGTAATCCTGTGAATAATCAGATGTGCACATACATTTGTGTTGTAGGACATAAACGCAATTCCCTCCCCTCCCCAACAGTTCTTTGTGACATCTTTCCAATTTTAATTGATATCACAGCAATCAAAGAAAGACCACAGTGAATCAGCAGTGTTGACAATGTGCCAGGGTGTTTAGAAAATAGGCATAGCTAGGGAAGAAGAACATGTCAAAATACATTTTGAACATATTGGAATATGTTATGAAATAAAATGTGTTTACCTTTTTGAATGACGGTGTTGGGTAGTGCTGGCGACGCTGAGGAGGAGGAGGGGGTGGGTGATGGAGCCCTAGAACTGGACCACATTCCCATTTTGTTATACAAGGTACAAATACGCCGAGAAGGAATATGACACTATATGACAAATCGCTTTTCTAATTCATTGGACTTGTCAAACAAATTAACTTCAGTAAATCTACTCTGGTGGTAGCGGTGGTGGGAACATTAGTACAATCAAAATGCTGGTGGCTGCTTAAGTTCTGCCATCACATAGTTTAACCAGGCTTAAACAAGTTTAGACATCCGAGTGCTAAAAATACAGGAAGATAGTAACATCTGCTGTAAAGCAAAACACGTGATGATGTTACCACTGGTAGCAATGAACTAAGACATTTGGCGTGGTGAGAGAAAAGGCATCCGAGGCCCACATTTAAACATCTGAATGCAGAAGTAAAGGAAGCCCCCCTGCCCCCCGCCCCAAAAGGAAATATCCCAGAAACTGATGAAAGGAATGATGTCCTGAAACAATTCCCAAAGAAACGCAGTTATAACATTGTTTCGCCACCTGTAAGGTGTCTTTAAAAGCACCTGAGCCACCACAGCAATTAAGAATGTTGCTTGATTTTAGGAATTCTCCTTTGACATGAACCACTTGTCATATTTTCTACCCTTCTGCATCAAGGCTTGACATTTACCATCAGAGATAAAACAGAAGGAAAAAGTTCATAAAATTCTTGTGTTCCAGGCTCTCCTTAAATAACCAGCAATGTCAGCCATTTTGTAGCCCAGACAGTCTTTTCTTACATTGAGTAAGCATTAAAAACATCTCTTAACCTTTCTGATATTTTCTGCAATTTTCCTGCAGCTTCCTCATGCATTCATCGGCATAATTTGTCTAGACTGAGTCTGGTTTTAAGAGCTCTTAAGCTTTTAATAAACTTTTGCCTTGTTATTGTCCCATCTCCCTAATTCATCATCTGTCATATTCTGTAATCTGATCCCCAATTTGGAGGCATGAACACATTGGAATACATACACTGTCTAACTGGTTGAAAATAGATATGCTAAATAAAACCCATTATTTCTGTAAACAGTGATACATGCTATTAATTCTCACTGTCTCTTTGTCACAGCTATGTTACAGCCATTGTAATTTTTTTCTTGCTGTTCTATTTATATAGCTAATGGAAATTATTATATTTTAAAATATTTTGACATTTACGTCAGTTTCAGGTATTTTTCACATGATTTTCTCCTGCATCTTGATCCATAGTTTCCTGAGAGGGCTTCGTGGGGTTTGGCAAGACGTGCAGATCATTCATATCTGTATGCCCACTTCTGCACATCAAAACCGTCCAGAGCTGCTTGGTGAGACAGGCAGCATCTCCTGAAGAGAGGACGAGGTCTGGAGCAACAAGGGCAGCGTGGAGGGCAGGCTGCCGCTTTGCCGGCTGAGCTCTGCTGCGACACTCATTTGGGTCTGGCTCAGAAACTTGCCTCTAACTTTCACATGAATTAAAATAGTTCTTTGCCTGCGTTATGAATCCTTTTAAGTAATGCATAAGAGGTGAGTGTGGTATACAAGCTTGGCCAATAATGCTTAATACTGGTTTATTGCGCACCTCTATGACCCGAAAAGTCATACTTGGATGCCACCAGCTTCTTTCATCCCAGCTGGGAACACAGAAGTTGAATCTCGCTCTTGCAGTATCAGACATACCGTATACCAACTGTTGTTTTGCTGGGAACAAAAATTGAGCGTGCACCTTCTCACAGACTTAAATACAAATCTCTTTGTGAACAATGAAAGGAAAAAAAATTGCTTTGCTCTGAGACACAGACCAAGGCAGGGATGAAAAGGTGGCTCCGAGGCAGGCAATGGAGAGAGAAAAGAGCAAGCCCATTTTCAGCATCAGAATAGGTTGCCGGGGGAAGAGGGGGTACCACAAAATTTGCTACTACACTTTTGAAAACCCCGTGTATTCTATTTATTTAACTGAATTTAAATTTGGGCACAAATGACTGAAATCTGGGACTGAGCGGGGCAGTGGGGGGAATTATCGGTCCCAGTCTCCATGGCCAACCCTCTCCGCCTCTGACAAACCACTCAGGGCATTTAAATACTGGAGTACAAATAACCAAAATAAGTAATGGTATAATTATTTTAGACAAATTAAAAATGTTGCTTTCCCCCTTAGAGCAGCCTGAAAATAGGACGATTCATTGGTTAAATTTTAATGGAACAATCAAAGAGCAGTTAATTCCCCAGCATGGGGTACCCTCAGTGGGCAATTATAGGGTTAGGAATGCTCCGTCTCTGCGTTGACCTGATTGGTGTAAAGTCCCTCGATGGTTCGCAATGTTTGTTAAATTGGTGATAGTCTGTACTTGGATATACCCTATTAGCCAAAAATAATAGACAGTTTGGTTGCCAGTTTTAATGTTCATATGTTGCAATCAGCAGGGTTTTTTTTTCCTTTTTATATCAGTGTTTCGGAGGTTAATCTCTGTTATCATCATTTTAAACTCACTCTTATTCTTATCAGTTATATTTAGTGGCAGATTGCAAGCTTTCCTTATTATCTTGTTAAATCAGTAGGTGAAAGCCTTTCAAGGCATTTCTTTTTAAACATCTTTTATTAATGTTAATATGCCAGATGGGACAAATTAAAATGGTTCTGTTCTTCATGCTGCCACTACCCACAATTTTACCACATCATTTGCTGGTTAAGGAAGCATATGAAAATGATAGGTACAGAACTCCTGTAATAAAAGTTCAGAAAATGATAGTATAGCCTCTCTTGAAAAATGTTTTTTCAGTTAGATTCATACATAAAAAAGATGTCATTTCGTGTATGCAGCAGCTTTGATTTTATCGTAGCTGAGAAGGTCAAGACTCTTTTGGTCAGAACAGTGTGGCAATATACCTTTTCTGCGCTCATGTTGGGGTCAACAGAAAACTTCAACACCTTTATCATCACAATCGCACCTGTTATTGGTGCTATTGCCCTGGTGATCTCTGTGAGCTCTGTGGCATCACGTGTTGATGTTGGCATTCCCATGGACCACACTGAAAATGAACCTGTCCATGGTCTCCTAGGCTGGGTCCCTAAGGAGGACAAAAGTAAAAATGCTTTTGGAAGCCATCAGTGTATAATTGAATGTTCCTCACAGGGCAGCCTCATCTAATTTTGTTGATTGGTAAGGCACTTTGGGGACAAAACTCTTTGTGATGTGTTTTTTAGTACCCAGCCACTGATGAAAGCCTAGAGTGTCCCCAGAAATAATATTAGGACTTTTAGTAACAGTGATAGTGAAACTATTTATACGAACAAAATCAACTCATTCATAGGCGGATGTTGTCTTTTTTTCTGCTGCAGAAATGTCCTTATGGGGTAAATGGTTCCCTTCTCTGATTTCAGTGAGATGAGACTTTTACCACCAGGGATCCTTTATCCCAACAGCAGAATGGCAGAGCCCTTATATTTGTGCTTTTCATTATTGTGACTTCATCCAACTCTTTTCACGACGCAATGTCCAGAACAGTGGGGCTTCCTTAGTTTGCATGGAGAGCTCAAGAATTGCTTTACGTACTCCAATGGTAACATCCACTATAAGACCACAAAACTGGGCCTGGATATAGTCAAATCTGTGTGATGCAGATGTTTGGGTATTCCCTGTCAATAGTGAATTCATGATATTTCCTGTACTTGTTCAAATTTTGCTTAGACAGACTGATAAGTTGAGGAGACAACACTTTAAATGAACATATGCAAAGACCGTAGAAAGAAGAGCTCTTTCTGTGAAGGGAGTGTGCATAGTGTCTAGGGATTAGCCCGTCATCTAATTTTACCATAAATCTACTTCTAATATTAAAAACAACTCAGTTTCTTTATCTCTCAGTACCAGCTAGAAGGATTTTAGTTTTCTCTATCCGCTGCTACTTCACGCTGCATACTGAATCTGATGTGCCTGAAAATCACTTAGCATGAATATAATAGAAAATTAAAGTAGTGCTGAATTATACTTAGCTGCTAGAATTCAAGTAGGCAATGTTAGGATTTGCCCATTTAAAACATATCTGCATATTATAAATTGCTGTAAACAATTTGTATTTTTATAACAAAACATAGTGTTGTTTAACTTATGTTCTGGCAATTTCAGAGCTGTTTTTCCCTGTAGTCTTCTTTGTGAGGAACAGTAGGAAAAAAAAAAACTGCTATACTTGTTATCACTGGAGATAAATGATGTATATATAAATGCATATATATGTGTGTGTGTATGTGCATGTGTGTGTATATATATACACACATATAATTATATATATTTTATCTAGCTATGTGCATCATCTTCCTTTTTGATAGTAAGGATTGTGACTAAACATAGGGTGCAAATCAAGGTTGAAGGAAGCCACAGATATAAGGAGTTTTAAATAGGGGAGATGGCAATTGTGCAAGACTCTGTGCAGGCTTCGTGTTTGCCACATGCTTCAGGACTGCAGATGGAAGCACGGAGAGCGGACTAGAAAAGCAAAAGGTCCAATCCTGGAAATGCCTCCCATACCTTCTAAGATGCCATTAGCCACAGGACATTGTGGCCTTCTCTGTCTTGCATGATGGAAGAAGAACTAAAGGGGAAATATGCATTTATACGGTTTATCTCTGAATTTTTCAGAGCAGACTATACTGTTAATGAATAAGAGAACAGAGTAATAGAACCGCTCTGAATGAAATAAAAATTTGCTTCTTTAGTATTTCCCAATAAATAATTTTCCCCACAATGTTTCTTTTGATATTTGGGAGAAGCTTTCTTTCTTCATTTCTTTCAACTGTTTTCTTTCCATATTTATTTGTTTCCATAAGAAGCAGGAGGAGAACCAGCAAAGTATCCCAAATTGATTTTTTTTATAGTGGTGTGATCTGCGCAAGTTCAGAAATGTTAACAATTACATGGGAATTCCTGTCAAACTCCACCAGTTCTGATTAATCCCAAAGCATTTATATGAGGAAACGGAATTTCTAGAACTTGTGAAATTTGCTTGCCAGAGCCAGGTAAACAGTTGTAGATTTAACACTAGTTTATGCTCTGCTGGAAAAGTCTATGGAGATGTTACTCTAAACTTCAAAAAATAAGATAAGATATATAACTTTTGTTAGGCTGTTACCATGAACGTAATTTAACTTGCCTGTTTCATCATTAAAGACCCAAAAATGATCTTGAAAGGCGAGCTATCAAATTTGTTTCTCCATATTATATTATCCAGATTATATGTAAAATATGAAAACGTTTCAGATGGAGCACAGACCACTTCTTTAGGTGTCAGAGTATTTGTATGTTAAACAGACACAACATCTGGCACTGCAAATAGGCATGGCTGTATAGAGATTTCAGCTAGAAAGGACCACCATGACCATTTAATCTGCCTAGAGGTGATGGAGTTTCACCACAGAATCCGTTCCCAAAGCATACAAAAGACTTGGTAAGTATCTTTCAAAATATATCCATTTTGACTCAGAAACATCATATGACAGTAAACATTTCATTTGTTGTACTTATGGTTAAATAACTGGAAAAAAAACGCATCTTCTACCCTGAACAGCTTTTAGTGACAGGGGTCTTGTCATGTCTTTGCTAGATTGAAAAGCCCTTCCTGACAGTTTCTTTTATGGACTTTGCTCCTTAACCTCCTGTTTAAGCTGGGTAGACTGAGCTTCTTCAGCCTTTCATTGCGAGGCAGGTTTACGTATGTTCGTTTCTAAACGACAGCGGCGCAGAAATGAATGTTTCTTCTAGGAACCCTCCCACTGAGGCAGACACATCTCAAAATTCAGTGCCTCGGCGGCTTGACTGCTATGACAGTACAGATGACTTAGCTTGTTGCTGGCTGAGAAGATCTATCTTAATTAAGATAAAAATAGTAAATTGCCTAAATATTGAGCACATGTAGAAGAATATATAAGTCAATGACTAATACGTGCTTTTGAAAGCCTGGATAAATGTTTAAAATGTTTCTTCAATTAAAATCAGCACAAAGTCTTGAACCTATAAATAACATTAGGATGGGCCTTTGTTTTCTTTTCCTTTTTTTTTTCTTTTTTTTTTTCCCCTTCTTTTTTTCCAGTGGTGGATCTGCTTTATTTGGCATGTTTACTGGCAAATACAATTATCTGATGCCCAGCACTGGGCTCGAGAGAAGATGAGTGTTTGGGAGCGCAGAGAGAGATGCTGCACGGGTTGGCTTACTGGAGACATCTTGGTTCTGCAAAGGCTTGGGGAGGCAGACCGTCTCTAGGAAGTGTCACTCCCATAGGTTTATATAGGAGATATATACTACTACAGGCCGTAACACAAGGAACTCTGTTATCCTCTGGCTTTAACAGCCTTGGGCAGTGCCTTTCCCCTCTGTTCAGCCCACCCCTCACCTTATGCTTCACCAATATTAAAGGCAGACGAGTTTTCACTTGATGTATGATTTACCCAAATGCAAACCCTTATGGGCTTCTTAGTGCTATTATAATAAGAATGATAATAAAACAGGAGATCAGTGGGAGGAGTAAGAATAGCTAGTGCCTTAACCAGTGAGAGAAATTAGGGAGGTATATGGAGGTGGATGGAGTGGCGAGAGGAATTATTATTACAAACATTCATCCTCTCTTGTCTTTTTCACATGTCCACTAAAAATATATCAGACAAATTGCTTCTAAATGTACTTGGAAGTGTGTGTGAGGAAAACAGGCTTGCACTTTTAAGTAGCATATCACTTCCAAGCTTGTGAAACTGTTAGCTTCACAGCATGGCAGAGTTTGCCTTATGCATAAATCCCACAGATGTATTTACGAGGTGTCCAGAGCTTACACCTCGGAGGTGAATGGAATCCTACCTAATTTTTGCACAGGAGCTCACCAAAAATATAAGGGGACCAGAATATTTTCCCCTCTTCTTTGTCATATGCATGCAAGGAAAACCGAAGCATTGCCCTTAATGTTTGCGATGACACAGTCGTTCTGCAAGCAACATGCTGTCTAAAGCTGTGTGCATTTTTTTCCAGTTTCGGTTCACACAGTCATGAGTTTCATTTTGAGTTTCATATGAACTAAGAAACTCAAAGCAAAACTCAGCTGGAACACTCTTTTCTTGGTTTATGGTGGAAGGTATGCAAAAACAGAGACAGACATCATTTCCACTCAAAACTAACTTGTTCCAGGTTTGAAATAAATTTAGCTTAGATCAAAACTTAGCACTCAGGTTCAATATAGCTTTTCAGTGAATCTAATTTGATTTTCCTGATTTTTTTTTTAAGCTGAGGGCACTCAATTGATGACCTGGTAACATCCATATAAGGCTAAAATTCACTTGCATAGCTTTGCAATGTTTGTCTAATATGGCTGTTAAGCAAAACAATAGATATGTGAGAGAATTTTCTTCTACATGGAGAAAAAACCACGTCTATTGTAAATGTATTGGCTCTAACTTGTTTTGTTCACTTTGAGAAACTGGGATTTTTCCTTTGTTCTGACCTCTGCTCCACAACGTACTTAATCTCCACATGCAGGAAATCCAGAAGGAACACCAAATTTCATCGGCTCATTGTGCAAAAAGGATTTTTCAGCCATGACTGTTGTGCTGCCAGGCTTCAGGATCCACACAGTAAAAAAGGAACAAAAGGTTTCTCTGCTCTGCTACCTTGATAAATTTGAAAAGCTGCCTAATTGTTTTATTGCTTGCTGCAACATAAGAATATAAGAGAAAGTAATTATATTAGGTGGCCATAATATATATCCTAAACACCAGTGTACTCCAACTTGCACTGCTACAAACACTAATTAAAGGAATGCTAGCATTTGTATATTAAAATTCCATTTACAGGAGCATATAATGCAACATTCAAACTTCTCTCCGCTGAAACTGGTATTCAAAGTCTCGGCTAGGAAGCAATTCTCTTCAACACTTTTTTTCCCAATATTTTTCCTTTACCACTACTTTATAGAAATTGTAAAGCTTTTTAATATATAGAATTACTAGTCTGGATTCTGGTCTAAATTTTAGTGCTCTCATTGGAATTACTCTCCTTTTACACCAATGCAAAATTCAGTGAGAATCAAAATCCCGGCCATCATATGTGTTCATAGTAGCCAGAAAGGTTAACCAGGGAATAAAAACAACACATAGTATAGCTTTAATTATGATGTAAACACAGGAAAAAGCCCTAAACGCAGAGACTGATGCATTTATGGCTTCCTGGTAGCCATCACTTTTTCTAGCTCTTCTTATTCCTCCAATCAGTTAGATTCTTATATACAAAAACCTTTAAGGAGCACTTTACGTAGCTGTATCTCAGCTTGCTTTTAAGTACAAAAATAAGTAAAATTTATAGAATAACCAGTATGAAAAAGTCAGATTCAAAAGCAAAAAAAAAAAAAAAAAAAAAAAAAGAACATTTTCTTCCTTTATTGTGTTCTTGGGACAGGATCAAAGTTGATGTGTTTCTATGTGCATTGTCCGGTTTCAATTAGTGTTTCCTCTCTTCCCTAAATGATTTTAGCAACTCTGAAATATCTGGGCAGTATTAAGCACAGAGGGCAACCCATGGAGCAACACTGGATTTCCAGAGGAAAGGGGATTTCATCAGGGTTGGATGAAGAACCACATACTAAAGCCTCATCCTGAGGTGCTTTGGTCTTGACGTTACAACACTGAAACAAAATTATAGCTACATGGAAACAAAGAATATCTAGTCATAATATCTTACAAAGAAAGCTTGAAGCTCTGGTGGTTAACATCTTCAAGATATGTTTGATTCTAATGGCCTGAAGCAATAGCCTCTGAGAGGTGTATTGCCCAGTGTCTTCTTCAACGTTCACAGCCTCAACAACATCCAGTATCTCAGCAATGACTAACACTTACCCTTCCAGGATGGTAACAACATTTTGCTTTTATATTGTAGTTAAGGAAAAAAACAAAACAAAAGCCCCCAAAATCAATACCCCTCCCCCCAAACCACCCCCCCCCACCCCCCCCCCCACCCCCAAAAGAACCCAACAGAAAAACAGGTTGTGCTCATAGGTGTTGTGACAGTGCTGCCAGTAAGGAGAGCTGAATTCAGGGACCTGAATCCCAAGCTGGCAAAGGCTTGAAGTCTGTGGGAGCAGCGCGTTGAGCATCTGACAGAGAGTGCACTCTCCTAGCACGATTTTGCCAACAATTGGAGCAGATTGGCAGAACGAGCCAAGCACAATCAGGCAGATCCTCTGGGTGCACAAGCACATGTGTATTAGAATGACAGGCTCCAATAAACTCTAAATAATCAATATCCATTAATCTTTAATTATCTCATCCTGCTGATATAGTAAGAGATATATATCAAGAAACTGCCTTCCACACGCGTTCATTAGGAATTCAAAGATTTAGTAGCTGGTGGTGATGTTAGGATAATTAGCAGCGAAAAAATGGAAGAAATGTAGGTTGCTATAGCAACACATTCATCATGATCTACAGCATAAACACCCAGATTAATTTACAAGATGCCAGGTAGATATCTGCTTCGCTGACTGGGGTACACACAGACACCACCTTATTTGCTTTTATTAAGGCTTAATCATCAACATTAGAGCTTTCAAAGTACGTGTGCTATCACTGTCAATCACAGAGGAGCTAGATGCTTTTAGGGGCAAATCCACCAGCACAGGCTGTTTGCTCCTTTATCTGCTCTGCAGGGAAAGGGGAGGAAGAATAACCTTCCTCCAGAGACACTCTGAAGCCACTGCTGTGGCCCTGAAGCTGTGGTTGCTCCTATGGGCCATCCATATGCTGTAGGTCATATTCTCCCTCTGTAGAAAGCCAACCCCAATCACCTCAATCTTAATGATATTTTTGCCTGGCAAGCTGTTGGGAAAAGAGCCCTCTCCATGAAGCAGCCTTTGGTGATGTCCAGTGGTACATGATGAACAAGGGAGGATCCCTGTCTTGGTACATGAACGGGGATACACACCTTGCATAATCCAAGACTCCACAAGGCCACTGACTCACTGAAAAAGTGCATTGTCTTTGGCAAAACTGTAAAATAGACCTCTGAAGCACCCGAGTTGATGGGACAAGCAGCTAACATCCTGCCATGATGAGACACACAACAAATCCAATGGAAAAGCAAAGGGAGGCGAGTCAGTACACACTGGATAACCAAAGCAGAACTCGAAAGAAGTAGTTTGATGAAGGTAAAGTTTATAGACATACTGTGAATAACACAGACAAAAATGAATGGCTAGGGTCTCTCTGTTACTACTTTTCTTCTGCTAGTGAGGCCAACCCTTGTGTCCCAACCTCTTGTTGCCACATGACAGAAAAGACCTCTTTCCATGCCGCATTTCCAACATTATTCTATCCTCTTCTCCAAGAAAGTGCATGATGGAGAATATATTTTGGTCAGTGGTAACTGTGCGTAAGCAGCAACACCAAAGGTGCCAAGATTTGTTAGGAGGAAGCCGGTAAGGTCCAAGAGCTCAATTAGGATTTAATGTACAGCCTCAGCAAAGTTACGTGTAAATTTTTCCAGAACTGGCATTTGCTGAAGAACTGTGTCAGCGATAGGGATGTTACATCATGCTCATCGCTTGTTTCAGACTGTTTTTGCCCTACCTGCTTCACCACTAGTTGCACGTAGCATCAACCACCTTGCCTCCCAAACAAGGATGTGCATTTCTGCTGGCGGTCCCGGCCACCATCCCACGCTGACCCGCACCGCTGCCTCCCCCGTGGCCGTGCAGCTGTTCGTGCAGCTGCATGGAGAGCCGTATTGAGGAACTGGTTCAGCTGCATGACTGCGCGGCTGCACAGAGCCGTACAGCAGCGGAGCGGTGGGGGCCGGGGGAACACACGTGGAGCCTTGGAGGCTGAGGGTAGGACGACTTGAACGGGGTTGAGCGGCGTCGATAGAAGATATTTCACTGGGAACTGCGGGAGATGGAGTCAAAGCTCTCCTTCTTGAACCCATAGTCCTCACGCCCACCTGTCCATCCACAGGAGGTAGGTACAGTCCTTTCATTTAGGGTTTGTTTTCTGACACACTCCCCAAAATCCTCAAGCTCCAGTCCACTCAAGGCATCAGAGAATACTTTCAACCAGCCGGGAAAGACATAGAAAAGCTAAAATGCAAGGACACCCATTGAGCAAATGAAGAATAAAAATAGTGGGTAATAGAATATTACGTAGGTAAATATCATCTAACTGCTAAAAGAACAGGAAAAATAGACAACCTATATTTCTGAGTCATCTCTATGTTCCAAAGCACACGGCTCACTCTGCACTGACCCCAAAGCTGGTGACTCCAACACAGCAATCTGACCATGTTGAAATGAAGAAAATTTTTGCCTTTTATTTCAATGGCCTTATGATTCAAAGAGAAAAGGCACCAAGGGACAAGGAAAACACCCAACAAACAACAACCACACAAAGCAGAGGACTTGATCTACTGTGAGCATCTTTGCTTATCAGGAACCATCATTGTGATGTAGGAGCTCCAAGCAACATACGGCATATCCCCACCTGAGTTGCTGAAAAAATGCCATATACACACAAGCTTCCTTTGTAGAAAGATGTAGACATCTTTATCTCTCTAGCATAAGCAGCTAGCTGTATTATGCTGGCCACAGTTTACTTTAACTGTCAATATATTGTGTAGTACCTACTGGGTCCCTTTTTTCTGGCTATTCTGAATTAAATAAACCAAGACTCAACACATGTCTTAAAACCGCTATAGTTTATTTATAAGGAGAAAGACAGGCCATCAAACTTTCCACAGGAATTTAAAAAATTCATCAGGGAGTCAAAGTCTTTACTTTCTTTCCATTCATATAATTTTGGTTTTGGCTTAACACTTAACACAATATTCAGTTCAAAAGAATATCCTTTGCATTTAAAGTAAACAATGGTTGTTATACAAAGACTTTTAATTTTTCTTCTCCTGCCCTTTGCCATTTTATTTCCTTATTCCAAAGCTCTGCTCAAATAACATTATGCCCACTCCACGCCAGAAACAGAATCTGCTTTTCTAATTTAGCTTTTTTTCAAAACAGCCAGTTCAAGTCATTCCATTTCAACTCTTTGCCTCTAAAGTTTCCCAAACATTTTACTATTTTAAATGGAGTTTTAAATTAGATTTAAAAATGGGGAATTAGGAGAAAAAAAAAATATAATTAAGAAGCGATGTGTTCTGGTTTGGGAAATGAAAATAAAATGGACGCTGCTCACAGAAAATCAAGGAATGCTTCTCAAGCCCTGGTTCTAATCTGAGTCAGGTTCATAATACAAAAGTGAGTTTGATATTTTCTGTCTAATTAATAGTAGAACGTAGCCCACAAGACCTCCCCCCCCCACCTAATTAAGAAACATTTTACTTAGCTCTTATTTAGCATTTCATAAACATTGGGCCAATTTCATCTTTGGGGTAACTTTATTGAAGCCAATGAATAAAGCCAAATATCTAATTAACTGTAAAACTTTGGCAAGTATACAAGTATTTGGCAAGAAAACATATATTCATCAAACAGTGCTGTGCATATGATGAATTACAGAATTATGTGATAAACTGCCTTTATTATGCCAATAAAACTTTTAGAAATAACTTTTCTCTAAAACAAGTTACACTTTTTGGAGAATAGATGACACAGCCGCCTGGTAAAAAGGTATTTCTGACGTCTGGTCAAAGGGACCTGCCTTATTATGGCTTTGGCATCTGTATGAACACAGAAAAGTTGCAAAGTCCTCCGGCAGACTATTTCTGTCCTATAAGAGCAATTTAGCTGCAAGTACACCACCAATTTGGATCCAACCCCTATAGAAGTCAGTAAAAAGATTTATGATTTCTCTCCTCATGGTATAGATGACTGTGAACAGGACAGGCCTCTACTATGATAATTTTTAGAAATGCTACTACACATAATTGAAGACTGGGTAGTATAGTATCTGTATGTATTTACTGATTGAAAGGACTTAACTTACAAGTAAAGTATAATAATGAAGGTATTTTGGCTAGACTATGTTATATCACTGTATGGTGAACTACCGCATTTCCTATAAGAAAATTCTCTCTTTAGCATGTCTTCCACTATCCTTCAAGACCAGCATCTTGAAGCAGACTTCACAGGCAGACCAAAAAAACTGCTCTGAGCTATGAGACTGTGTATGGGAAACTACCTACTGAGCCGTGGGGAAGGTCTTACAAAGATGCTATTCCCCCACTCTACAAAAACTGCAATGACTATAGAAAACAGAGAAACTGTGGGCAAAGATATTTGCCTTTCCTGAAATCTGACCTGCAGAACAGCCAACTTAAAAAACTAAATGCAATAGTGAATACAGTAATAGAAACCTCTTCACATTTATAAGTACTAATAAATCTTCTGTGTCCAGACAGACTACAAAATCTGTGGTTACTATTTTTAAAGGACTAGTGAAAAGAAAACATATACATTAAAAAGTATTAGAAGAGGTTTTCCTTCTTTAAACATTTGACATAAATATTTGACAATATTTATTCCATATCTCACGCTTTTAAATAGAGTACAGTAATGTTCTTTTGGTGAGTATGTAGGGACAAACTAATATTTTATTGCCTCAGCTTAATTTTATATTATAATTTGGGCTTTATTGTGGGCTATATTTACTTATTTTAAAACATTGTTTCTGTGCATAAGTATTATCTTGTACTGCTGAATGGACTGACTCACATACTGATGATATGGTGGACATGCATGTGCTGGAACTAAGTTAGGCCCCAAAGGGTCTTTCCATTGACTCCTCAAGTCTACCAGTGAAAACCTTCCTGTACAACAGGCAGATATTTTGTTTCCAGCCATCACAAAGAGATATTCTAGGGTATAGAAAAGCTCCATGCCTAATAAATGTATGAGATTTGCATCTGTTCTGCCATACAGTAATGAGACGTTCCAAGGGATTACTAGTGCCAAACACTTGCCATTATCTCCCACTGTTTTTTGTGCAACTCTTCAGTAGGGAAAAGGCTGAAAATGTCTGCCTGTATTGGCCTGTAGAGTCCCCATGCTTGTGCAGAGGATCCTAAACAGTGAGGTATGGTTTGTGTACCTTTGTTATGGATGCTCTTCTGTCCCCTACTAGCCCCATGCGTCCACTGCAAGGCAGGGAGATGGGAATTGTCTCTAGCAGGGATTAGAAAGCTGTGCATCTCCTCAGCTTTTAGGACAGGACTTGTGCTGCTTCAGTTTGAAGCCTCTCTCAAGTAAAATAGGGTGAGGGGGCTCAGCAGGTGCAAGGATTACACGGGCATCTCCTCACTACCCAGCCATGGAGCAGGTCTTCTTGCGAGCTGTGGTGCAAAGTGAGCTCATTACACCAAAGATGCTTAGATTCAATGTTCTTATTATCCCCTGTAAGTGATGTAGCTGGGCTGTAGCTCTGAAAACTCTCATAGTCTTAGATTAGAAAATAAGTTACTGTGGTGCCACTTTGGTACAGCTTTTCTCTTCCCAGACAACACCTGCCATAAAACAGTTGATTTTTTTTGTTACTTAAGATGATACTGGTTTAGGCTTGCTATGTATTTTTTCTACTGCAACTTAAATTCCATCTTAGCATAATAGTTAATAGCAACATTTTTACAACAGCAACATTCTTTGCATATAGACTCCAATATTGAGTGTATATAGCCAAGAGGTATATGTAGATAAGAAGTAAAATGGTGGTAATTTAAACTGTCAGCCAGAAAACCACATTTGAGATTCAGAAGATAAGGGTTTGGCTTTTTCTGTGTGTGAGGCAGTCCCATTCTGGAGACAGTAAGAAAGGAAAAGTAATAATAGCATTGCGCTCTGACTATGGTATTTTTTAAATATGTTGCACAAGAATAACTGATTATGACTTAAGCGTCACAAACTATGTCGATGATGCACAGAGAAACAAAACAAAATAGAACAAAAGCCCCAAATCCCTAATAGAGAAAAAAATCATTAGAATCGATAGGTTAGAGCCTATAGATCCTAACAAATAAGTCCTAACAGCAAGTCTGCTGAGTGGGCATGCACCCATGTTTTGGTACTTTCTCACAGAGGTAAAAATAATTTGCTGAGTTGAGTTTCTCCCTGTCCCTTGGGCTGAACTGTGTCTGTGCTATGGGTCTCAGGTAAGGGGCTCTACCTGGTCCCGTTGTTGACGTACACAGTAGGAGCTAGCAAGACATAATTCGGATGGCAGGTGTCATTTGGGACTGATGGGAAGAGAATTGCAGCAGTCCACAAACTGTGTGTCATCCTGAGAAAAATCAGGTTTCTTAGCAGCGCTTTGGGCAGCAGAATCAGCGCTTCACTCTCTTCTCACCTCCCTTTGCTGACTCATTTTTTTGCCGTTGGGACCAGTGCCCGTAGCTAAGCTTGTTTCTTTGTGCAGTTGAGTTGAGCAAGTATCCACCTCACCCTTAAACATCAACACTTTTTAAAATTCAGTTTAAACAATGCATTTTGTGTATAACAAGTGATTAAACATTAGAGTCTAGTTCTGAGCTCTTTGTTCTTTCCTCTAAATGCTAATTATTAAGGTGTTTATCTGCAAAGAGACGAACAGTTTCTGACTCAACCATACCTCATCTTTTTCTTCTTCCTGACTGAAATCTTAATTCCATGCTTACGATGTTTGAAATTTTAGCTAATGGCATACAGTAACTACAGACTGTTCCTCTTGGAATAATTTGAAAAATAATAACAGAGAATTAAAATAGCATGTTATCTAGGGCAGATAATGTGCATTTCACCCACGTGTAAAGTACCTAGCAAGCTGCAGAGCTGTACAAATAAATAAATGATAATAATAAGACTGATAATAATAATATCAATAATGAGATAAGAGTTTAAGCACAGATACCTATATTTTGAATTGAGAGAGGAAGCACGAGACGTTCTTCTGCAGTTTGCAATTGTGATATTTCACACGCACAGTCCCTCTTTTCAACAATCCTGGGCTTTGACAGTAGTGGTTCTGTAGCCCTCTTTTCAATAGGTGACTCACTGTGTTACATTTTCTTAATGAAAGACAAATACAAATGTTCTAAGACTGAGAGTATCTTTTCAAAATGGTACATGGGAGGCATACACAAATCTTATTCACAAACAGGAATTTATACAGTACCACCCATGCATCACTTTGAAAAGAAGCTAACTTCTTAAGCCTTAAGTGCCTTATTTTGCCTTCTTTATTTTCTTTGACATTTTCCTACTGCTTACTTTAAAGTTAATGTATGAAAAATGAAAGAGCACAAAGGTTTCCTCGTGTGTAAGATTCATCTGTATCAGATCAGCTACAATTGAGCATTTAAGTCCCACACTGCTTTTGTAATATATATTTGATGAATCCATGTTAAAGCCTCGTAGGCAAACTTACTCAGAAAGGCAATGGAGAATTTAACAAATTCATTTATCCATACCATCATCAGCTATTACAATGCCGGGAGCTAAGCCAGACTACTGAGTAATGTGAACTTTGGCAAACAGGCAGAAAAAATACCTTGTGTACTCTTAGATGCAATCTCAAAGCTGTTTGGGTACGGGAAATTTGTGTACTTGGCTGTGAGTATGACAACCTCTATTTGTTTAGCTTGCATTCTGTTACTTCTGTAATAATATTAACTTTTCAAGTATTCGTAGATCCCATCTCTGTTACAGTAAGTACTTTGTACAATAAGTAAAACATTCATCTGCGCAATGATACTTTCTAATTTTTTCCCTTCTGATACGGACTAGAAGTTAACTTAAACTGAATGTTAACCTGCCTGCATCTTGGACCTAAAAACTACTGGTTTTAGTAGCTGGCCTTTGTGCCCCTTGCACAAAATTCTGTATAAGCAAATCTCAGACATCAAAGCCTTTAAAAACACACACAGAAAGGAAGCATTTTATATCTGGGAACTTGTATTAGTGAAAAGCTCTAACATTTCCTGCTGTAGCTAAGCGTATTCAAGTACTGTCATTCTTGCACTTGACACTGGCATAAAGTAAAAAAAAAACCACCACAAACACCCCAAATCTACATATTAGAGATTCAGACCCAAGGATCTGGGAAGATCAAAGGACCTGGTTTGTCTGAATGGGTCAGAGGGGTATTTTATTGAAAACGTCTCTACTCTCTGTAGAAATGAACTATATATTTGAGGGTGACCAGCAGTCATTGTAATGCCACGTGTGATTTGTTACAGCCAATGGGCTGTAATGAAATAGACTCTTTCTCTCGAAAATGTCTCTCTCAGCCAAACTGAAAATGTAAATAATCCAACTGTCTTGAGCAGATCTGTGCCAGTCTACATAAAAAAAATACTTTGTCCATTGTCTGCTAAAAACTACCCATAGCCAGCTATAGTCTTGTCAAGAACTAGACAGGGACCTACTCACTGTTGTCGTTGGGAAAAAAACGATGAGAAAAAGGGCTTACATCTGGCTTTAGCATATCCGAAGTCAGATTCCTGTATTTTCCTGCGGAGACACTGAGAACAGTAGTAGATAGATGCACCAGAGCTCTTAATCCAGCATTTTCCATGAGTAGTAAATGCATAAAAAATATAGAAAGAAAGAAGAAAAAAGCCAACCCACCCAAACCAAAAAAGTCAGCAGTAATGAAGAGAAGCCGTCAGAGAACTAAAGGCTTGTTGAAATTTTTATCTGAGCCTTGCAGTGCTTTTCCTTCTAATGTCCGTAACAAGCAAGAATAAAGGGCACTTACATCAGCCTGTGAAATATGATTTTTATTAACATACCATATGATGGGTGTCATATTGGACAAATCAACAATAAAGCATATGTCCGATACCTTTGACAAATTAAAAATATAATTTATATTATTACATATTGTTTCAAAAAGTAGATAAGTGCCATATCAATAAATTCAGAAAAAATACGGAGAAAGCGAAGGGAAAAAAAAAAAGGGAAGCTATTTTTGAAGACTGTAAAAGCAAACTGAACATAATAACTGAAAGCACTGTTGACATGCACAAAGGAAGCATTTCTTAACAGGAAACAGTGTAAAACTCAGTGAGTCAGAAACTTTGTCATGGGATTTAGGTTTTGCATATATATCATTATTTTGTATGTAAAACAGTCTTGTAAAGCACCATGAAATACCCACAGTTTTACCTAACAAGTAACATGCTTATTCAAATCTTAAATTATCGCACTGGCCATCTTTCAGTACCTTAAATCTCACTCACTGTCACTATACCAAGTAGTGACAGAAGGTCCAAAGCCAAATGGTTTTGCTCTGCTGTACTTTTTCCAGGCTGGACTTGTTTTTGTATTATGCAATCGCTCAACATTTGGCCCTGAACCACTGGTAGGCTTTGAAAGAACTTAAGGATTAAAAATATGAAGACTGAATTGCTCATAAAATTCTTTTTTTTAAAGAACACTAGAAATATATTTCCAGCATAAAGTAAAATCCTTGCCTGCCCTCGGTATAAGCTTCAGTCTGACACAGAGCAGGGGGCTTATTAACTGAGATGGAAAATATCTGGCAATTGCTTCATTTTCCATCTGATATTGTCACCCTCATTGGCTGCACATTATAAAAAATGTGAACTGCCCTAAGGAGCATAGCCTAAGAAAAGGAAATCATCAAATTTTGCCTCCTCCACAATTCCCATTGATTTCAGGAAAATTTCTTATGAATATTTCTGAGGCCATAATCAGCCTATGTAGCATCCACACGCTGGATTAAATAAAAGCAACTATGGAAAAAAAAAACCCCAACCACTGAGGCAGAATTTTTCAAAAAGCCACTTCTCACCAAAATAATACTGCTTAAAAAAATGGAGTAGAGATGAAAATTGGAGGAAATAGTGTTTTTATGTAATGTTTTAGTGTTAGCTTTCAAAGGTCCCACAGCGGCCACAGATAGCAGCAAAATAGAGTGGAGGAGGGGCAGAGACATGCAGAATCTGAAACACATTTTGAGGGGAATAGAAATCAAGGAAATAAGGGTTCTGGCGATGCTGGCAGATGGGCTGCACAAAATTTCATCATCTCAGACGTGATTAGAGGACCTTATCTCAATCAGAAAATGCTGGATGCAGAATCAGAAAGGAGGTTGTTAGAAAAAGAGATTCTGGATCTTTTTTTGTGTGTGCTTCTGGATATTCTTAGCATTCAGTTAGGAAACTGGTACGACCACTATGAGGAACTTCAGAGGATTTCTTGTATGGGAAAAAAGCCATGAAGGTGAATTTTACCTTTCCAGAAACTTAAGAGGTGGGATATAAAAGCAAACCCAGATGAATGCTAGTCCATAACAGGGATCCATCCATACAGCCATCATACAAATAAAAGTACTAGGAAAAGAAGGCAAATCCTCTGCCTGAACATGGATTTCAGATACTAACATCTTGCCAGCCGTGGTAACAGTATAAAGTTAATGTAATGACTGGATCAACAATCACAATGTTAAATGATTTCTTTAATGAGCCTATAGATCAGTTACTTCAGCTACATGTCCAGTTAATATTTGTTCAATGA
Source organism: Gymnogyps californianus (assembly GCF_018139145.2). Lineage (NCBI taxonomy): Eukaryota > Metazoa > Chordata > Aves > Accipitriformes > Cathartidae > Gymnogyps > Gymnogyps californianus. The sequence continues at coordinate 3,718,434 of NC_059500.1, read as the reverse complement.
ATGATTGATTTTTGGGAAATGCTCAAGTTCTTTCCTAAGATCATGTAGATTACAAGCATGATCTAAAACCAGGCAGACAGGGACAAGGGAAAAGCAGATGTGCTTGATGCTGGTGCAGTATCTTGGTAACAGAAGTTTAAGCTCATCTATTTAAGGGAATCAGTTGGATAAATAATACTGAATCTCCTCTCCACTTTTTCCTTACAAATCATCTGGTTTCCCTTTTAAAGTTAATTATCCTTGTTAATTACCTCTGAATCCATAGATTGTGTCAAACTCGTTGAACTTATTACTTTTTAATTCGTTCACGTGGGTATTGCTGCTTAGGACTGAAGAGGCAGGAGCAGCCCCCTTGCTCCTCAGGAAGCTCTGCTTGGCTGGTTTCCAGCCTTGTGGTTGCCAGGACGGGGGGAGAAGCTAGAAACCTTCTTTCTCTTTGCAAATCCCACGTAAAGATCTGCCCACATCTGCAGACCCCGGGCGTTGGGGGTGTGCAGAGACTCCTGAGATGCTCCTGAAGCAAGAGCTGCTTCCAGCTGGTGCAACTCAACCCCACTTTACGTAGCATCTCCCTGCCACGTGCTCTTTAGCCTCCGAAAGCAAGCTGGGCAGAAAACAAGCCAGGATCTGTCATCACGTTTGTGAACAGGAGATAGGCCCCTCGGATGAGCAACACTGCAACCGATGTCAGAGTATCCCCGGGGGTGAGCGTTTATTGCCAGTTTTCCTACTTATCTACTTCAGATGCTCTTACAAACGTGGACGATGTAAGAAGCCACACGAAGCAGGCTGGACAGATGCAATCCCACCACTCAGCAATGGCATGCAGACAACATGGCCACCCTGGAGCTAAATATAGAAGGGCCGAACTCTGTCTCTGTCTCTTTGCCTCCGTGTCTGGACAGATTAGAGGCACGGAGACTGCAACCTTCGCTTTCACTCTCTTCACCGAGGGCCCAATTCTGCCAGCCTGGCTCATGTTCAATTGCACCTTACTCAACAAGCAGCCACCGCCGTGTAGAAACAACACAGCAGTTGCAACCTGATTATGCAGAAAAGTAAGAGGAGAAATACATGTTGTATGAAAATCACTGTGCGTAAAGGTGAGGCTTTTGAAAGTGGACAGGAGGCTCACAGTGCTCCCAGAGGGAGCAGAGTGGTCCTTCATTCGCCAAGGGCATCTGGATTTTCTCTTAAGGCCTGATTCTTTATAGCTGGTACTCTAAGTCATACCTTTCTTTGACTGTCATGCAAAAATTACTAAATTTTACTAAATACATGTACTAAAAAATTTTTTTACTAAACATGTATACATTTTTTTTTCACTAAATATTACCAAATTAAAAAAAAAAAAAGCACCCTGACTGTAATAGATTCAGGCTTAATTCTGTGAGAATACTGCATAGCACAGAGCTGGCAAATTGGGACTCAAAAGAAACAATACTGAAGCTGGTGATAAGCCAAAAAGCAAACTTGTTCTGAGGCTCAGGGCTACCTGAGCACAGGTGAGGAAGAGGAGGATGGCTGTGCTCTGTCAGGTGTACAGCAGGCACACCTTCCTTCAGCTTGCCCAGAGCTGGGGACATGTTGGGGAGCCATGGGTTGGCTTCACTTTCCCTCGGGTCCTGCTTAAGACGGCCATCCCATCTCTTCACAGGCATGATACCTGTGGTAAAGAAGTAATAGCACTGAGAATGACTTTTTCCCCACTCTTGAATGTCCCTCAGGACCAGATAGATTTTTTCTAGCTGAAAGAGGATTTATTTGGTGAGTAGGAAAGAAACCTGACTATACATTATTTTCTTCTTTCTATCTCGTTCCTCTCTGAAGGACTGTGACCCTACTTTGCCTGGTACTATAGTGACAACACCCTAAGCCACTCCTTACACTCATTTCCCATTAGACACGTGCATTTTTAAAAGAGCTGATGTGAAGCATGTTAGTAAGTATGCTGGGAAAAAGCCTAATTTTTTCATTTGAGATAAGGACCTGGTCTGAAAAATCATGCAAGCACCTAACTCGCATTTGATTACAACAGGATTTAGAGTAACAGACTCCTAAATATCTGGCTCTGGGACTAAGTGACTTCAGAGATACTCACCAGGATAACATAGCAGGAAAACCCAGCAAAGCCTTTCTAAAAATTGCTAGCCTTCAAAAGGGGAATGAGGAATAATAATGATGCTGTGATCCATACAGCTAGGCTTAACTGAGTGGACAGGAATCTGGAAGGGTTTCAAGAAAAGACAAATGCAGGGGCAGAAGGGCAAATGGACAGAAATGAGGGCTTATCTTCTCCCACCACCTAGAATACGGATTCATGCCATCAAATCCTTAAAGAAGGGGAAAAAACCCAAAACCATTTTGAAATTGAGAGATTGATTTGGAACCAAATCTGCCACCCTCAGAAATGAGATACTTCCCTCTGCAAGTACCTTCCTTAAGTAGGGTTACTAATGAGTGCAGATACTATTTTACAAAAGAGGAACAGGATCTGAATTGCATGTCAGAGACAGAAGAGTTGCCATATTGATCCCTCTCCCATTAAAGCCAGTAAGAGTTTTGCCATTGATTTCAGGGGGAGCAGGGTCTTCAAGTGCAGCAAGAGGCATCCCTTGGAAGCAAAAAAGAAAGTCACAAAAGTTTTTGAATGCCAAGGCCAAATATTAAGGTGGAAGATCTTTCTAGCCAAGGGCTCTGAGAGTTTTCATTTTATAACACTTTTGAACTGCAGGCAGCAGTTCTGGTCAGCTGGGGCCAACATGCTCGCAGTCCTTGGGTTCATTCAGACTTAGCCCCAAGGCAGTTCTTTCTTGCTTGAGACTCCTCAGTTGCAGAAACTCATCCCAGAGGAGATCCACTCGAATGTCTCAGTGACTGCTATCAGTGCCTGCTGCTAGTCTCATTTATTTCAGCTGGCCTATTTTATCCATTTTTCTTACAACTTTGTGGTAAGGCAATCTGGGTAGCAGCTACTTATTTTGTCCTGTTTTCACTACAGTTTGCTTAGCTTTTTTGTAAGTTGGGCTGAGGGAGATTTATTCTGTACTTTCTTCTGATTCAACTGAATACAGACACGCTGCAGCAAATGACTTACAGTAGCTTCAATGCATGAGTATTCTTAATATCTACAGCATGGATCAGCAAAAGGTAAATTAGGAGCTGATGTAAGCCTTTACATAAAATCAGTTTCATCTCCCACATTCAAAATGTTTTGTGCACCTTTTTTTTCCCCTTGCCTTCATTTCTGTGTCTCAGAAGGACTTGAAAGTATCATCGTAAGATGTCAGAGAATGATCTCACAACATTGATAATATTGCAAAAAAGTTATTCACATGAAATTTCAGCTTGTCTTTGGAAAAGCAACTAACTGAGATTGCTCAGAGAAGTTACTGCATTCTTGGATTTGAACAGAATATCTGAATAGAGTTTATACTCCAGAATTTGCACTCCAGATCTGAAAGATGGCAAATTTAAGTCAAACAAAATACATGCATTTCAGTCACATACCCTTCTTTATATCATGCTGATAAATTAACAAAATGAAAATTTACAGGGACACCCATTCACAATGTTGATGTTTTAGATTACAGTGCAATATTTTTACTGATATCTCTTTACCTCTTCTAGCATAAAACAGCAGCCATGTCATAATGCGATGGGACAAGTATAACAGCTGTTTTACAGCTAAGCTTGACTCTCACCATGCCGGTACAAGTGTCTCTATAAATGCCCCACAACATACATTTTTTATGATTTGAACTAATATAATATAATTTTGCATAATCATTTACTTTAAGCAGAACTTGGAAACTAATTTTTTCTTTTAAGAAGGTACATTGTGTATAGGTCAACAAAAAAGCTGCTGTCAAACTTTGTGAAAGCGTAATTCTTTGTCAGTTAGACTCCATTCATCCTAAGAATAGAACACTAATAATTTCTGCCTGCAGAGACACTTGAGGATTTGGTTCTTAATGAAAATGAACTGAAAAAAATCTGAATATCTGGCACTTTCTTCTATTGAGTTCACTCAGGATTGGGTTTCCATGTTTAGGTCTTGGCTTGTCTTTCAACAAAGCAAAACAAAGCAAAAAAAAGAAGTACCTTTTAATGCCATATTAAAAAATATAAAAATGGTATAAAAATAGAACAATGTTAAAAATTTAGATAAAAAGATTTACGAGTCTGTTACAATACACATGAAACAATTTTGAAAGGTACAAAGATCAGGTTTGACAATCACACCCAGTTTCCCCCAATTATCTACCTTATTTGACAATTTCTCATCTGTAACATTGAGTTATTTCTGATCTTGTCCGTCTGCAGCACAAAAGGGAAGGCTGAAAGAGTCAGGGACTTCTCTTAAGAGTAGCCAAGTTAAGTGCTCTTGTCATTATGATTGATAACAAAAGCAGTCCTTCAGGAGTTGTAGGCAAACAGCATTAGCATCCTGCTTAGAGGAGGCTCTGTCTTTCCACAACTGGCTACTTGTCCTAAAAGGACACGGAAAATGAAGGATACAAAGTGTTTTTCAAACCATCCAAATGGTAGTTAGTGAAAGGCTTAAAATTGTGTGATATCAAGAGTCCCCTTGAGTTCCTAGATCTTCTTTGTCCCTTTGTGGAAATGATCACACCTGAGATGGAAGAAAATTTCTTTCCTCTTTTGAGTGCAGAGACTACATTTGTGAGGACTCCCAGTGTATCAAACCAGGAGAAGTTCTTTCCTCCCCAGCACTCAACTTCCCTTGCCACAAATCAATATGAAAGGCAACCCAAATTCATGAAGCTGGGCTGTGCCAGGTCATGTGTCAAAGTGACCTGCAAGACGTGGAATTGGTGTCTTACTCTTCTACTGTTGCCCGGTCCAAGTAATTTAATCCCTCTCTGCCTCATTTTCTCCATTGAGAATCACAGAGGATGATCCTTCCTTTCTCCTCCTTGACGCACTGTCATTTGTCTCTCCAAACTCCTAAGACTGTTTTAGGAAAAAAGGTTATGTCCTCTGTTTGCCTAGCACAACAGGGCCCAGGTTTCAAACGTTCTCCCTATTATAATGCTATTGATGGCATTCATTTCAGGGCAGATTTTATTTATTTATACATAATTACACTATTTTTTGCATGAATACTGCTATTTATGCATAATAATACTAAGGCTGACTTTTCAGCATCCGGTTCACTATTCATCTTCTGTTCTCCTAATCTAAAGTTTAGGGAAAACAGAGCACATAATACCTTTGTGTCTTTAGCTTACAAATGAGCCAATCCAACCTTTTGAAATAATAATAAGTATTGCTAATAAGCCTGAACATATAAAATGCTTCCCCATTGAGACACGGTGGGTTACTGTACAATAAAAACATTATATAAAAAACCAACAAAAATATTTTAATAGAAACCACCCACTTAAAACAAAAAGAACAAAATCCATATGTCAGCCACATTTAAGTCCTTAACCCATCAAACAGACAAATGTACCGAAGCTGGGAGTCAAGGACTGAACCTGAGTCTCACTGAAGTAACTGGAAATATTTTCACAGAGCAAAACACTGGCTGGTACCCTCCTGGATGATGGCTCTGTCTTTGCCGTGGAAAGATCCTATCAGGTGTAGCACGTTCAACTCTCACCAGTTCTTGCGGCTAAGAGGGCTGCACAGCAGCTATAGGCTCTCATAGCCACTGATGCAAGGCTCTGAGCGTCCCCACAGGGCGCAGAAATCTTTAGTTTTCCAGACTTTTGATGGGTGAGCTGTCTTCTCTGCGAAATTAGACTGGGAACGTAATGAGAGGGAACTTTGCTAGACGTTAGAGAAGAGTCACGAGACATCTGTGCAGCCAAATAGTACGATGAGGGAGCAGTAAGATAACTCACTCTTTCTGCCTAGCATTGGGCAAAGTAAAATGGGGATTAAATGCAGTAGGGAACAAAAGAGAAGTTCAGTCAACCTTAGACTTTGAGGGTGAAAGTTCATCAAATGGTTTAGCATCCTCAGTTTGAAGAGCTTGACACAGTTACCACGCTGCCCTCGCAGCCGCTGCCACCAACTAGCACGTCCTTTACATGGCTGGTTTCAGTACTCCTTTTTGCACCGAGAGCCATGAGCTGAAATTGCTGAACCATGGCTTATGTTGCAGAGGAAAAAAGCTGGTTTTGTTAGGAAAACAACCTAACGTTTACACAAAGCTCCTGAAGTTGTGAGGTTATTGGGCACATAGATTTTAGTGATAGGATAGGATGCAAACAGGAGCCCTTCTTAAAATTATACGCGCAGTAAGGAGGTATGGCTTGAAAGTGATTAGCTGGTAGAAGATTAATCACAACCATTATGAGGAGGTTTAATAATTCATGCTGGAGCTTAAATGTAATATTTGCGCAAAGGAAGGCACTGAAGCTATAGCGTGATTAAGTTTCTTGATATGCTTCAAAAGCTTTCTGAAGAGTTGAGTTGTTTCTACTAGATCCATACGTCTTTGGAAAGCTCCCAGAAACAGGAATGACTTCTTAGTTTGAAGCTTACCTTTCCACTAAATATTCACCTCATAAACATGACAATAAATCAGCAAATATGACTGTCTTTCAGGATGTCCAGATGACTAGACAGGGTTGTTTTTTTCTTTAATTGGCCTATTACATAAGCAGAAACATGTGATATCAGGTGTTGATTTAAGTATCTTCTTCCTCCTCTCTGTTGATCCGTCCTGAGCTGATTGGAAATAGTGTACCTTGTAGAGCCCTGTGAACCTGGAAAAGCTATCAGGAGCCATTTTTGGGACACAGCATCCTGCAAACCTGAATGTGCACATATACAACACATGGAGATGAGCAAATGTGATAACTGGCCTGGCTTTTGTGCATTTCTTACCCAATTTTCTGTAAGCAACAAATTAATTCGTAGTCTGCTGAACAAAATAACACTCAAACTCAGAAATAGATCGTTTCTAACCCTCGCATTAGCATACAGCAGATCTTGTTGGAGAGGGTTGCTGTTTGTTATTGGTTTTTTTTTCAGTGGAGGCTGAAGTAATGTCGAGCAACTACTGCTAAGCTTTTTACTTAAGTATAGCCATGCACATTTTGTTGGGAAAGAGTAGGGAGGAATCTTACAAGTCTTAAAAAATGAAGTTCTAATTAAAGTGCACCTAAAATAATCAGTGCAGAAGATTTGGATGGTGTTATTACCTACCACTTTTTTGTTAAACCCAGATAAAAGTAAAACAGCATCTACTCTAAGTTAATTTGGGATGCTGGTTAGCAGCTGTAATAATCTGTAAGGGAGATAGCATTATTATTTCTGCTACGGTTTTGAAATATTAAGCAAAATGTGTCATTTAGAGGGTAGGTACTATAACATAACTGCAGCTTTTTGTCCAAAAGGCACCACTGCAATTTTTCAATATCAGTGTCACTTTTCAACAGCTGTGCTTAGGAACAGCTACTCCGTGGGGGACCCACTTCTGCAAAGTGTGGAGCCTTCCCGCATACCTCGACTCACTCCAAGTGTCCCTAAGATTTCTCCTGCACCGAATCCAGTTAACACGGTGCAAACTCCCTTCGGGGACCATGTTTGGAGAGCTACCCTTTTTACCCAGGGAATGGGGCTGGTGGCAGACGAAGCACATCGCCGTGGCGTGGCAGGATGAAGAAGAGGCGAGGAAGGCTGCTTGCAGGACCTGGCTGCAGAAGGTGCAGAACCAGGTACTGCCCTGTGACCAGTTCCCCCAAGGCTTGGAGTGGGCTCCTTTTGTTCATCCTCCCACGCCATGGGAGAAGATGTAGCGTCTCCCTTGGAAGTTTGGCTTTTTTTCCTTTTCAGATGTTCCTACCTATGGACCTGTACAAACCCTGGGGTGGCTCGTTCTGCTTTTGACAGCGAGAATGTATATTTCTAAGTTTAAGGCAAATTGTTTACTAAGAGAAAGAGGTCAAAGCTGTTATTACAGTAAGGCCTCTCCCCAGAGAGGCAGCTGATCGAAAACAAGAGGCTGAGAAATGCCGGGTTCATTGAGTTTCTAGTTTTGCTTTCCCTGCGCCTTCACTCAGACTATTCAGCTACTTTATTTTCTTCTCTTTGCTTCTCTTCTCATTCCCATTTTTATCCCACAAATTTATCTCACGCTTCCCTATTGCAAAAAGTAAAAAAAAAAATATTTTCTCAGGCTGGGCATGGGATGAAACAGTGACGAGCTAAGGTTTTATTCTAAAAAAAACCAAGAGAAAATGACTTGGAAAAAAAAAGTAAAGCATGTCCTGAGCTGGCTGAGGTTTGGGAAACAAAGGAAGAAAAATGCCAGAATTTCTAGTGCTTTAGAGAGGAGCTCGAGTGGCTGCATCCCGAGTTTTCTCCCAAGGCTGGAATTACTCTTGTCAGGAGGAGGGGTAGGATCTTGAAAAACCTGACCCAAAATGGAGGAGAGAAGTGCAGCTTGAGGTAGGTGAGAGGAAGAAACTCTCAGGACAGGCTTTATTTATTCATGTTTCAAACTGGTCTTAAAACAGCTGTTCTCTCATTTTATTTTATTTCGATGATTATTTTGCATCTTTCCAAAACCTTGCAGGCTTGCTCATTTTTAAGGGGCAATGCTAAGAGAGGGATTGTGGCTCAAGGCAAGCAGAAAAAAGCAGTAGCAGGTGCCTTGTTGCTAGTTTTTCTTTTTCTCGGGAAAGGTTGGGCTACATGTGCTCAGCTTCTGTTTCAAACCTGACAGAAGGAAATCAAAAGATTTTTCATCTTGTTAAAATGCAGCCAGCCAATGGTTTTCCTTTCCAAAATATTACTAGATATTATTACCGAATGTTCAGACTTTACATTCCTGACAAACAGGAAATATATGCTGCACTAATAAGATGTCAATCAGAAAGATAACACCAATTTTGTGGTTTCTAAATCATCCCCACCACCTGCTGAGCCTTTGATCATCCCAAACAATTAATCTAAGAGATACATGATTAAGAAATAAATACTTCCCAGTGAACCTGTGAGCTACAGTACATATTAGCAAGCTCTGATCTTGCTTTCAGTGATCACAAATCAATTGTATACAAAGAGGAATAAAAGAAAGGTGCAAATAGAGTCTGCTGATCCACTGAGTTAGCTCAATAACTGTGCATTAAAATATATCACTGCATTTTAACTAATGTGATGGGCCAGTATGCTTTAGGGATATTATTTTTTCAGAAACTGGTAGTAGAATAGTATTTTGCAGCTGTATTTATTAAAGTACATTTCTGCTGTGTGGAACATTTTGGAAATGTTGACTTTAAAATTCGGAATTGAAATGAAAATCCAGAGTTTGGCATTCCCACAGAACAGGAAATCACAACTGTTCTGTCAGAAAACTGAAAATGTTACTTCAGCATTGCCCAAACTCCTTGATGTTGTCACCTACACATCTTTGTAAAGGTGCTTTATGTAATATAAAGTTGAAATTTCCTTCTAACCCGTCAGACTGAATTCATGCCTGTGTCTGCTGAAGACGATTCCTCAATTAACAATTAGGGGAAGAGGCATGGTTTTGCCCAAGACTAAAAAGCGAAAAGAAAAGAAATAAAAACCCCACCCAAAACATGTAAAACAAACCTCAAAACCTTTGTAAGTGTTTACGCAAAAGGTTCTGAAACTTGCATACTGTGGGGCTTGGCTGTTCCCTGGGGCAGGGAGGTGGCAAGGTCCCCAGTGGAGACCAAGGACTCAGGGGGCAATCAAGCCTCGATTCCAGCAGTGGGGGAAGGAAAAGGGCTGCCAAAAGCTTGCAGGAGGAAGACTGTCGGGGACCCATCCGTGCTGCAGGTACCAGGCGTACACTGCCCAGCATCAGCTGCCACCAGCTCCCGGCGAGGGCACAGGCTGCCGACACGCCATCTCCTCCTCCCCGCTCTCCTTTGCAGGCTGCAGCGCTTGGTCGGAGCATCATGTCACTTTCAGACATTTTCCACTCAGGGGCTGCAGAGGCAGAACTGAATTTTCCCTGAAAGGGATCCACGCGGCAGCAGGGAGAAGGTCTGACTGTTGCTTTGGGTAACCACTCAAAAGCCTCACTGCTTGCCAAAGCCCATCCAGACCTCTGGAGTGGGAGTGAATAGAGACTTACAGTTCTTTAGAAAGATCTCTGTTATTTTCTTTTTCCATCTGATTTGGAAATACTGTGAGCAGAGGATGTATTAAGCTGTCCTGAATGCCTTAAGCTGCACCAGCCCAGGCTGCAAGGGCACGGGTAAGAGGCACACCACTATCTCAAAAAAAGGAGGTCTGAAGAGTTCTTATTTTATGAGTCTTCATCTTCAAACATCGGCCCTCAGAGCACCCTACCACACGACATAATTTAAGGCTGCAGCAATTAATGCACTGAGGCCCAGAGTCTACCTCTTATTCAAATCAATTAAACAGGAGATACCTACTTAAGGGTACTCAAGGATCTGAAACTTGCCTACTCTTGAATAACATTTTAGCAGGGATCCTGTATCAGTCCTGAACTCAGTCCTTAAGCCTAATGCCCTGAGCTAATGAGGAGTCTTTCAGCTTTTATTGAAATGAATGGGTAGTTTAATGCTCAGCCGCTTGCAGAATTGGGCTCTGAAAAGGAAGGAACATATAGCTCACCGGATGGCTGTTTCTGTAATGCCAGATCACAGGAAATATTTCATGCAGGCTCTTTACAATTCATACTTAATCATAATAGCATCCTTTTTCCTGGTTTTTATACCGTGCTGGACCAGTCCGCTTGTTAAAATATACGTAAGATTTGCAGAGAATCAGAAGTTGGTGGTATGAGGCCATTCACAACACGTGCTAAAAGACAGCATAGTGTGGCTATAAACACACAGCGTTTTGCATGCTGCTCCTTCGGTACCGGCTCACAAATGAATGTGATCATGCAGCTGGAATGCTGGAAATATATGAAGGCAAAAGTACATTTCGGTCTGATGCAGAGCCCTAAGCAGAGTCACTCAACAAGTCACTGAAGGCTTTGGGCTCGTTATGAACCAACTCCAGAAGCAACATGATTTCCCGTTCTTTTCTGTGTGCTCTATGCTTTGTCCTTCCTCACATTGCTGGGTACTAAAAGTGCATTAAACTCAGAGAAAAGTTAGTTAACATTTTTGTCTAACAAAATATGAGGAAAGATTTTTCTGCCTTTGAATAACACCGATGATATTTTTCCCTGCATCTTTCAAAGAGCATTAAAAAAATGCATGTCCTGGTTCCTAAACACAGTTGGAGGAGTCAGGGTTTAGAAGCACAAAATTATTACTTTCTCTGTATCTGCAATCTTATCAGGTCTCATTGCTTTTGGGAATCTTTTTTTTTTTAAAACTCTGATGTCTATTTTACTTTCACTATCTAAAGAAAAATTTTCTCTGATGTCTAAACATCCATACATTAATTTTTCTGTTTGCTGCTTACATAAATGCGATATTTCATTTAGTGGAAGTGCTACACATATTTAGGACATCAAAATCAGTTGTCACATAAGTTTGAGAAAACTGCTGAAAGGCTCAAGCGTTCTCTTAATAGAGCCTGTAGTCAGGAAAAGTACAGATTCCTGTGCATAATGCGAGGGACTTGGTACATAATATTTACTACTATACATCTAAAGTTATGATATGCTTTCATCAAGGCTTAAACATATTGACTTTCTGAAAGGCCTTTTAACATAAATTACAAGTGATTAATGAAATACATGGCAAATAGACTATTGCCGAAAATGTAAAGGTGGCTTTTAAATAACTTTTTTTTCCTTGATATAAACTTTAGCTAGACAGTTTCAACCACCACTTATTTTTCTGTGCTTTTATTTGATAACTAGAACCCAGTAGAGCAGCATATGGACACGCAGGAACTGAAATAGTTTGTCTTCATTATCTGGTAGACCTGTGCAAGCCTGGAGCCCTCAAGAAAAACCACAAGACTGTACAAACTGGCAACTGTGGGTTTGTCTGTTCTCTATTGATTCTATTTCTGGAAAAAAACATGAACCAATGTGTGAATCATGTGACTACTGAACTGAGCAAGTACCCACCAGCAGATAAAGCTGCTCTGAGACCTTTTGTAGCCTGGTTTTGGTTACTACCTCAAAACCTTTTTCTATTTGTTTCTGAACCATTTGCTTTAATCCTTTTGCTTTGGGGCTAGAGGGTCGAAAACAGCCAACTAAGATTCCTAAAAAGGTTTTGGAAATTGTAAATGTAATTTCTAGAATTGCTAACAAAATTTACCATTCTGTAATTTTATTTAAATCTATATAAGAATTTAATTTGTTGTCTCTGGATAGTACAAAGCATTCACATTTCTCTTTAAGCAGAGCTGTGTTGAACAAGTAACGACGGAGAGTGCTTTACAGTACCAGACACACTGACAAAGGGGCAGAATTATGAGGTTAATTTTCAAAGGACTTTTGAATCATTTTAAGGTAATTTCTGCACAAATTATTCCAATTACAGTTTTTGAATTCCACAGTGCTGCACTCAAATTTGGAAATGTTTATTAGCAAATGGTTATTTGCACTAAAAAATGAAATTCTGTTCATGTCATCTGGTCTGCTACTATATCACAGTGAATCCAGAATGCCAATTTTCAGTTCAACAAAGTTCTTCCAATAAACAAATATCAAAGAATTATTGCCAACAAGAATTGCATAACAATAGATCCCTTAATCCAATATATCCAACTTCGGTTGAAGGCTTTTATGTGTGTGCCACAAGTCCCTGCTTGCTTATTCAAAAGTCTTTCTTGAATCCACCATCTTCTGCCTCTTAGTTCAGCCCTGTTACCCGTTTGGAAATCTCCTGTTTGCACTCATAAAACAGGCACCTCAGTCTTCACCACCCCATTCCATTCTTTTCTTCTTGTTTCTTCCTTTTCTATAGCTTTAACCTGAATTATTCTCTTTCCAATGAAAATGCTTTTGCTCTGATCTTTTCCAAGAACTTGAGCCAATAATTCCATGCTTAATGTCCCTTTCTTCCTTTCATCTAATTGTGCCAGGTACACAAATATTTAAATAAATATGAGCATCAATTTCAACTCAGCTTCCTTCCAGGATGCCTACAAAATCTAACATTTATCCTCTGCAATGGCTCTCACAAAGGTTTCTGACAGCCCCACCAGCTTAAGCTCTGCTCTCCTTCAAACCACCAGCAGCTTTCGACACCTGTTGGTCTCCTTTAGGTTTCATGACTGCTTCTTCTCACTCAGTCAAAACCACCTTTGGCAGACCTTTTTCTCCATCTTTTTGCCTGTCAGTATCACTGTTGTGCCAGTGCTCCCCTCCTTCCACGATGTGGGTGCTCACTGAAATCTGTGGTGTGAGAGAGGAAATCACCTCCACCATCTCCACTGAATTCTCCTAATAAGCCTTATTCTTCCTTTCCATTTAAATCATGTGCAAGCAAACTGTTGTCTATTTCAGTGTCTTAATCAGCAGAATTATTAATTAGCTTTGAAAAATGCATCACTGTGATGAAAACCCAGATCAGCAAGCATGCAATTCTCATCTATGCAATGCTGCTGGTGGAAGTGACTGATGCTAAATGTGTGTTTCAAGGGCTCCTGTAGAGGGGACAATTAACAGATATAAAGTGTCCTTAGATCTCTGGAAGATTCTTTCACACAGGTTTTAGTCTTTATTACGATTCCTCAAAATCCTGTGTCTTATACCTCTAATCTTGCTCTGAGGGTGGTTCAGGGCTCTGAACAGATAATCAAAGGGCAAAATCCACCCATGCACAGGAGACAGAAAGGAGAAAAATAATACAGAAAGACAAAGACTGTACTGCCAATTTACATGTGCTTCAAACACCCCTGATTCTCTGCTACTCAGTTAAAAGAAAAAATATTTTTACCTCTAAAACTTCTCTCTCACATGTACTGTCCTTAAGGCTGTCACTCAGCAGAAGGAAACACATATGTCTCAAGAGTACTTTTGTGCTTTTCACAATTTTATCAAGGGAAAATATGTTGCACGTTCTCCTGACTTTCCCAGATTTTCAAATGCAGTTTATTCTAGTTTCTTACAAACTTTCAAAGTTCCCTGTTTTTCCAGCTACGATATAATCACTTTCATAAATGAAGGGACAAGGGAAAAAAAAGCAGAAATGGTTGATTGATAGAATAACAGGATTATAGAAGGATGGAAGAAATGTGTGACTTGTCAGGGTATATGTCGGTGTGTGTTTCTGTACTCTAGAAATGTATAAAGATAGTAAAGCCACCTACAATTCCACTGCTTTGCAATTTATTTGGCAATAGCAAAAGGAGTAGAGCATTTCTGCTCATTTAAATAAATTCCTAGGTGCTTCTAACTAGCTGATCCTGTCTATTATCACAGAAGTTAGAACAAGTTCAAAATCAAATAGAAAAGCTGACAACCTCTATTCTGTTACCCACATCATCTCCAAAATGGGTGCTCTTGCAAAAATACACGTTCTTCCACAAAACCTAAGTTTTCACATGCAAATATGCAGTTGAACATTTAATTGCCACAGAACCCACATAGGGTTTCTCAGAAATTACATAGCCCAGTTAATACTTCAGCACATCCCAAGCATTTTTCTTTCTGACACCAGTCCTGCTAATTGCCCTTTTTTGTTTCTGAGTACTCTTTCTGGGTGTAAAGAGATTGTAAGGGAAAATCCAAACTAAAGAAATGTAATTTTAAAACTGATTGGCTTAAATATTCATTTTTCTTCCAGAAGTAAGTTCTGTAATTCAGGTTCTTTCTATTCATGAGTTTTGCTATATTTGCCAGTGTTTCTCTAACTCTGGTTAATATCACAGTTGGTGCTGGGCAGTCATGGATTTAAAGTTTATCACAAACTTTTTTTTTTTTTTTTAATATTTTTGCTAAGTCTAGGAGGAACTAATGAGAACTACTGAGAGAAACATCCATAGCCCATGCAGCAGCTGAGCAGTAGAGACCAAGGTAGTATAGAGGAAACTAATGCTGAAACTGCAAGCAGAAAAACGCTTTTGATATTAGGATAGACCGAAAGTGTTAACACTGATAAGACAGGGAATGTGGAAAGAGCTGGGTCTCAGTCAAGGCAGGCGTGTGCTCTCTGGAAAGAAGAAAACCAAGATATTGCTTCCACAAAGGAGGGTGCCAAGGGGTCTCTTCCTTCCTTTCCTGCAGAAAACTAGATAATTCTGATTATCATTTAGGCTTGTCAGGAAATGAGTCGGAGGATGTTTGCTGGTCTTTCCCCTTTTTTCCATAATAAGAGTCATTGTGGAGTAAGAACAACCTCTCTACTTGGCAGGGTAATGGTGTCTAGAACAATGCAACTCCACAGCTCATAACTTCTAAACACTTTAAATGAGTTTCTAAATATGAAAGGATCATGTGAAAATGAAAAAAGGAGGGTAAACAGCTGTATTTCTAGAAGATGAACAGAATCAAGAACAAGATTTATTTCTGTGATCAAGCTATAAACAACCACAATATGAGTTGTGTTTGAAAAAACTGGAATGAGCTATCTGAAATCCAGCCTCATCTTCTGAAGGGTATTTTATACACACAGTGCACTTCACAATGCATTTACCTTGAAGATACTGAGTCCAATTAAGCTAATGGTGATTTAGTTTTTGACTTGAATTGCAGGAGCCAGTTCAATCCTGTGAACAGACATCAATCAGCAGAGCTAATTGCCAGAACCGTGCATGTGAATGAGGCACGCACTTGTGTGTATAAAGTGTGGCTGAAATTCAACCACCTTAACTTTTATATGCTGGGACTATGCAGAAAGATTTCAGTACATTTGTAAATCGATTAGATCGTACTTGGCTGTACTTCTTAGATCTCAGCCATTCGGTTAGGAAGTTGTGCTAGTCAGGGAAGCACCACATCACCTATTTGCGCTAGCCAAGGAGCTGATCCAAGTGCTTTCCTTGTAAACTGGTTACGTCTGTCACGTAAATCAGCGAGAGAGCTCAGCATCCCGGCATGGCACATTGGGAGATCATTGCTTAGGCTATAATCACATTTTGGAATGAAGAAAAAGGCATAAAACAATATAGAGATGGAAGTAGTTTTCAATCTGCTCTAGAAAAAAAAGGGATCTGGAGCCCACTTTGGCTCCTGTGCTACAGCAGAGCTATGTAGCAAGCCTCAGGCTTTTCTCCTGCTTCAGCTATATGGCTGATGTGATTTGTAAACTTAGGCACAATCAGTAGGATGATGACTGCTGAGTCTTATTTTAGATGGACAGTTTTCATGTTCAACATGTTTTTAAATGAAAGCAATTTTTAATCAGTCCTTTAAAAATAGTACTGCAGAGTATTGGCATCTGTCGTGTATTATGAGAATATATTTGTCAAGTATGCAAAATAACAAATGCTTTCAAGTATTTGACTGTCCGCAGGCGATGACAAAAAATCCTAGACCTTTGCAACTGGGTATCAGAGTTTGGTAGCAGGAGGTTTGCATCACCATGTTGTAGTGGGGTTAAATAATTTACACCAGATCAATACCCTGTCAAAGCACTTCAAGGGGGAAGAAAATGGGTTATTTCAGCGCATCACGAGAGAATTTGAACTGCACTGAAACCTTGAGTTGCTTCACTGTAGTATATAAGCACCTGGAGTAACCTGGTGCTGAACTTGGGGCTCTGGCCACCGCTCTGTGAAGCGTTAAAAAAGCTTAGATCATTTTAATAACGGTATCTAAGAGCCTGATCACCATAATGCTGCATCAAAGTGGTTGGATTACCTCAGCGCACTATCAAAGAGCTTATCGAAAGCTTGGGCTCGAGCACACCAGCAGTGACAGCAGCTGCTGTGTTTTAAACAAATTCTGACTACAAGTTCATTTCCAGCTTTCCTTTCTCTCAATATTTGTAAGAATTTTGTTGTGATATACAAAAAAAAATCCCATAGCGAGGCGAGTATGGCAGCAATACAATGCTCTAGCAGTCACAGGAGTTAAGCAAAATGCTTTTCAGATGTGACACGTTTCAGAAAGTATAAAGTGAGGGATAAGAAACTGAAAGACTATGTGATCCTCTTTTTATTCTCCTTCACTCCCCCACCTCCACCTCTCTGCCTTTCTATTGCCAGCCTTTTATGTCTGCAAAGACTCAAAGTAACAGGAACAGGAGAGTGAGGGAGAAATATTTATGTCAGAGATGTAATAGCTGGAGGAATTCAGCGCCTAATAAGAGCACCATTTTTTTTGGTGAGCTTGTGAAAGGGTGAGAAGTAACAAGGGCAGTAGCACAACAGCGGCAGTCTGAGGTTAGCAAAGTCCAGACATGAGGATATTCAACCAGCAGCAGAGAGGGAAAACAACAGCTGGCATAAGCCATCATCATATGTCTTGATCTTTGCCAGGGACAGGTGGTCAAAGCAACTCCACACCCTTCTCTCCGTACGATGCTTTGGAGCCGGACACACAAGTATCTGCGCCTGGAATGCTGCTTTAATACACAGTTTCTTAGATCTTTCTGTTTTATTTTTGGAAATGCACAACTCCCACAATGTCGGACCCCTCTCCGGCTTGCAGCAAGATGCTCAGACGTTAGGGATGGGATGCTCTCCACCTCCGGTGGGAGGGTGTCTCCTAGCAGCCGGCCGTAGAGCAACGTGGATGTCTTCATGCAGTCTGCTCACTTTATTAACCTCAGAGGAGCACGGGGACTGCAGCTGCTGCCGGAGGGAGGGAGCACAGGATTGCGCTGGGAGACAAATGTGATCTGGGTGGATGGGGTGGGTGAGAGCCTTAGGATTCCTCCCCAGGACAGCTCTATTTATGTCTGTCACCGTCCAGCCTTCCTGTGGGTCACATTGACACCCACCTCCCCCAGCTAGTGAGCTGCGCACACACATCCGTGCATGTCGTAAGAAAAATCAACGAGTCCCATGAGGCACACATCTGGCCTCTGCTTGCAAGCACTGAGTGCATGGACTCTGCCCTTCCACTCTGTTGCCTTCAAGTTTTGAAGCCGAAGTGCCCGTGTTGTGCAGGAGCACCAGGGGCGATGGGGGAAACGCACGCTTGTATTTTCAAGAACCCAACCCCAAAATCCGCTATAAAAGCATGTGTCAAATGGGTAGTGATTCATTCTCCCAGTGAATTAGGATCAACTGTTCTCCAAAGGCCACAAAAAGACAGGCTGTCCTGGACATACTGCCCAGAGGTGGTTCTCTGCCGGCTCGTGCAGGCATGCATGGTATCACTTAACAGGAATCACTGTGATTTACAAATGAGGAACAACAGATTTTGGAAACTATAATTGTGGTTATTGGGCAATGTTGTCTAGCCCATAGCTCAAAACTTGACACTTACTGACTTTAATAAGGTTGTGTAATCCACCAAGATGAGGAGAAAAACCCCGCTGCAGACCCATGTGCGGTTCTTCACACGTGAGAGGCAAACGGCAGCTGGGTGCCCAGAGGACTTTCGGACTTCATGCCAGCAGAGAGCATTTTCCATCCTCATGCAGAGCAAAACACTAGGGTGAAAATCCTGGCTGTGCTGCAGTAAGTAGACGTTTTAACGCTGACGACAGTGGGACCTGGTCGTGCTCACAAATTGTTTAATAAAGGTCAAAGAAACAGGATATGAGCGCAGAAAATGTTACAGTTGGAGGGGGCAGAAAACCACTCTGCTTTCTCCGCTTGGCTTTGGTAGATTTGTCTTCCCTGGTGTTTGACAAAGAAAGAAGCATAATAATGTGAGAGAAATAACATGTTCAAACCCATAAAGTTTAATTCATAGGTTTAAGAGGCATGTTTTGGATGAGAGCCTCAGCTGCTTTAACACAGATCTAGTAAATGGGAATTTGTTCTTGCTCCCAAGGCTTCCAACCAAATATTGTTCTTATTAAAACGTATGTGTCTACTTATGGTTGTGGTAAAGCATTTCATTTTTTAAGATGAAAAGCCAGTGCTTGAAACAAACTGTGCTAATGTATGTCTAAATATTAAGAGATACGTAGATGGGTAGATTATATAGAAAATTCTGTTTAGACAGACACAGTAACTCTTTCAGAGATGTCAGAAGCTCATTACTGGTTTTCCATTTTCAGAGATGAAGAGAGGCACAACAATTACACACAGTTAAGATGAACAGTAAAATCACAAACAGAATTTAGGTATGCTAAATCATAGTGTCTAGATCACTTGCCAGAATACATAAGCTGTTACCAGAAATCACCACTATCTATTTTCATGTGTTGCTGTAATGAGGGATTACTAATCATTATAATTTATTTTACAGTAAAAGTATTAGAATGACCATATAGGAATAAGGTTCTGGTATCAGAAACAAAGCATCTGTTCAGGCCTTATGAGATCCACACTTAAAAAGTCTATCAGTCAGTTTTGGTACTTCTGAAAGGACCTCCTCCACGCCTCACAGCAAAGGAGAGTGGAGGTGAGACCATGAAGGTAAACACAATTACCCTCGGTCAGCAAAGATATCAGCGCCAAATTTTTGGAGGATGAGATAACTTGATAGCTGAGTTGCATATGGAGAACATCTCATTGTGTGCTTGCTTGAGATAGCTGGACATGACTCAGCTGCTCCAGAAGATGTGCAGCTGGGTTAACATTGTGCTCTGCTGGAGGTGGTTGGTCATGCTGATGTCTAAACTTCCATACTAGATCTGGATGCTGCATAGAGGAGCCTGTGACTCTTTCTGTAACCATACGTGTAGACATACCAACTGTCAAGTCACATGCAGATCAGGGAGTGATTTTTTTCTGAGATTTCCAAATGGCATTCAGTGGCCAACCGTTTCTGGAAGGTGTGAGTCTCCAAATATTGGAAACAAAACTCAAGAAGAGGTCAAAGCCAGGTACTGTTTAGATAAAATCAAATCTTACTCACTTTGTGACACCCTTATCATCTCATTGATACTAGTTCTATAACGTAAAATATGTGTGGGGGGAAAAAATGTAGTATCAAACAGCAAATACACTGGAGAAAATGTGTGAATTCCTATGGACATACTAAATGTTCAAAGTACACAATGCAAGTTTTTCATTCAGCTCCACTTGTGACTTGCCACAAGGAAAGTGGGGAAAGTGACTATGCCTGCCCTCTCCTCTTCCACCCTTCTTGAAGACCCCCACCACCCTCTATCTGCATCTCCACTGAAACCACAAACTCTTCTGCTCCAGTGGAACTCTGTGTGTCTGCTCCTTGCAGCAGACAAAATATTTAGCAAGGAGTAAGCCAAGACCCTCAAACTAATTGTACTTGAACCCAAACCTCAAGATGCACAATGTTAATTTATGGTTAATTCCGCTAAGCGTTTTCCAATCCCACAACACTGTTCCAGTAGCCAAGACTAACTTCACTTTACTGGGAATGCCCACTGGAGACATCTGCAGAGATTAATTTCTCAAGACAGTTGGAGCTAACTGGAGATAGAGTGCTTGTTTCACAGTGTTTCTGGTAGGAGGACAGGGATGATAGGTTTGGGTTGCTGCTAACAGCAATAGGAATGAGGGCTGTACTGAAGTGTTAGTCATGGCCAAGGGCATGGCTTAGTTTGCATAAGAGACTTGCTCAGCGTACATTCAAATGGATATAGTATAAGAGTGGTGGGGTAAGAGTTCTTCAGTAGATAGAGTCTTGTGCTATTCAGTCTTCTGCAATATACATAAAAAAGAATGAGACAGACCCATTTTTGTTGTTTCGGCTTTAATAGCCTTTTCTCGCTCTAGGTTGAATTCTGTTTTCCTTTACACTGGGAAAATCTGAAGTAACTCCATCAAAGCAAAATAAATCACAGCCATATAAAATGGAGGTGACTTCAGAAACAGGCCTGGTTTGTTATAAGGAACCAAGCCAAGAAACAGTAGTTCTCAAAATAAAAGCAGCAAGGTAGCAATCCATACTCCCAACCACTTCACAAGGAACTAAACCAAGTATTTCACGATGTTTTGCACAACAGAGGTGTCAAAATACAGCTTTCAGAGAAAGATTTTTAAAATCCTTTGAAAGTGCTTTCAAAGCCAATGCTTCTAAAACTTCCCCCTCCACCTTCCCAAAAGGCTTTTTGATGGATTCTGCTGTCATGGTGGAGTATTGCTCTTCCTTCTACTGCAGCAGCAAACCTAGGAGTATTACCTTACAAATAGCTTACTGGACTAACTACAGGATGACCAAGTTGACTTGTAGGTCTTTGACTGGCTATTTGTTCTGCAGTAACTTTAGGAAAACCTTTACCATCCAAATTAAGAAGCGAATGCTCTCACACGAAGTCATTCCTTCTTTAAGAAGCATACCAAGCTCGCAGGTACATATCAGATGGGCTGGCAAAAGTATTATCTGATTTACTTGTGAGCAGTCTCCTTGCTTACCGTTTAGAGACCAAGCAGCTGAAAGATCTTAGAGCCAGAACTTTAAAGAGGAAATGTGTCACTAAGGGAAAAGCCAGGTCGAGTAACAGGTAGAGAGCCAAATGTCACTGAGATGACCGTGTTGCTTAAAATGAGTTAACAGTTCATGCTTTGCACCAAGGACTGAGCCTAAATGCATTATTTAGCCACTAATATAAAGAAAGCAGTTCAGAGCAAATTAATCCTCTCTGTGTTCTTCTGCTACTGAATAACAGCAATGTTTGGGAGATAGCATTGAGGAGACTCCACAGGACTTTGTGTACTATTCCCACAGCAGAACAGGAGGTTTATCTGCTGCTTTGGGTGCTGCACAAAGAAATTCAAGCAATACTGTGTATCCACGCCTTCCCCCAAAACAAAGAAAAGCACTAGATTACTATAATAATTGAAAATATTATTTGTTGAAGAAAATAAAACAAGAGAATTAAGTATAGTTACCATGTTTAATTGTCTCCTACTGTTTTTAATAGAATTCTAATAAGTAAATGAGCTTTAAAAATAGGGGAATTAAGTGCAACACTTCCATAAGTCATGACTTTAAAAAGAAAAGGAAGTAATTTTTCAAGACTATAAAAAATATATAGCATAGCCATCATACAGCAGTGGAAGATCTTTAGATATAAGAGGGAAGGGGAGGCAGGATTAGCCAACAATAATATTATGATTAATGAAACAGTAACTGGGAAAATTAATTTTCTTCCCCTCCCACTCTCCATATTGAGTTTACAGCCTGTGCCATTTTTCCACACATTTACTTTCTTCCTAATACAGTTGTTACCTGACTCACTTTAGAAATGAGTTGGTGAAGGGCTGAAAAACTTAGGAGACTCAAATATATCACACCTAGTCTTTTAAATATTACTTAAATATTATTTATCTTTTTTTAATTCTAATTTAATGACTAATCTTTAAAAAAATCTGTAGATCTTTCTATATGGTGTTGTTCATTTAAGAATTAAAGTTAGGCTACATGTGGAATGTCACTTAATACTTATAACGTTCCTTCTTTTTGACTGTTAACTGATGCATTAATGTATAACTAACTTTTTTTTTTTTTCCTTAATGGCTTTCTACAGCAGCTCACAATGTCCCACAGATTGGTCCTCCTACAATTTAATCAACCCTGCTTCAGGAGACAAAGCTCAGTGAATAAACAAAAAAGAAGGAAAATTATTAGGATGTGCCTTATACACTCACTTACCTGGATAAAGTGATGGCAAAGTGAACAAAAAAATGCTACAGAATGAGAATAGTCATACTTTGAACTTAATTTCTGCAAATCTGAATAAACTTTCCTAAAGTGAAATGCACTGTAGAAACAGATTCTTAGGAATCCAGTATTAAAATTGCTGTAATACTATTTCATATGGTCTAATCTCCTACTCACTCCATATTCTTGTATATAGTTTAGCAACATCTATACAATACCTACATATGTCTATTAATTCTTTGCATGCCAGTGTATATGCACTAAAGTCCTTGAACTTAAATTAATGAAAAAGGTAGAGTAAATATAGGATCTAAATAATTTATCACAAATATCACACCTCTTCCAATGCTGCTACTTTTGGTTGCATTTCTTACAGCTAGGTAAGGAGCAGCTTTTGGATAGACGCCTGTAGAGCCCTGCTGTAGCTGCCTGCATGCACATGAAGCTGAGCCAGATGGGGCCTGATCAAGACCTCCCTGAAACTTCAGACACTGTAGGCACAAGAAAATGAGTTTTGGCTGAATACATGATGATTATTAACCCACAGAAACGGGATGAGTTGAAAGCCACATCATCACCGCTCATCGGGCAGATGTGTAATAGGAAACCAAACACCCATTGGAAAAGTCATGTAAATAATCCCAGAACAGGGCGACTGGCATGTGCTCTGGGACAGAAACCCCAGCCGCTGTGCTGGATAATCCTGACCCTTTTTGTTGTTTGTCTCTGGCCCACTGAGTCACCATTCAATGGCCAGTGGAGCAGCTCCAGCACAGCCTGATGAGTACATTGTTCCCTCCTACCGCAAATTGCCTATAATTTGACAGTTCGGCTACCCTCATGAGAGATACGGGTTGAAAACCTCGGAGGCTGAGAAATTAATTGAATCTGGGTCTCCCATATGTTGAGCGAGGGCTCTAATCACTGAGCTTTTGTGTAATGGAGAGCCTACGATCTCGTCTTCTATTTGTACTTCTCAAGCAATTAGTGAACCACTCTTCTGTTGTGGTTTTTGCTTGTTTTGTTTGTTGTTTTTATTTTTAAAAGAAAAGGCATCATTATATCACTTCAGGAAAAGTTTTTGGACTGTAACAGAGGGAACATCTAACTGGTAGCTCTGATAAAGGCTCCTAAGTTCCAGGATGGAGCGACTTTGAGGATACCCCTCTGTCCTCCCCCTCTTGGCTACACTTAAGCATTTTTCATCCTTTTCTATCTGTCTGATGTACTGAATGAGGAGCTATCGCCTTACTCAGAGTGAAGGATTCTGCTACAGGTACTTAAAAATTAGGCAAAAGAAAAAAAAAAAAAGTGCTTTTTTTCCTCTGCAGAGTATAGAGGTCAGTCAGCTGCTTTTGATGGTGATTTTGATCCCCTGGCAGCACACGGCGGGGGGGCAATAACCTGTGTGCTCATAATGGACGCAGCCAGGCTTGCAGCGAGCCAGCTGCGCCACGCAAACTTTGCAGAAACCCTGGGAACGGGTATTTCACACAGGGATCTGAATACCTGCGCTGCTTCGGCTGCAGGTGACAGATTCCTGCGTGGTGCAGCTGAGGACGAGCGAACTATTCATGTACGGATGGGAACGCTGTTAGCTGCAAGGGTCCTAGTCTGTTCACTTGCCAACAGATTTTTGGGTGTTTGGGGAAAGACCAAGAGGCTGCTTTTCTGTGTGAGCGCTAGCAGACCCAGGGGAAAGTCTGTACGCTGTGACTGCACTATGGCAAATAAGATGCCGTTTCTGCAAGAGGATGTGTGGGAGCGCTGAAATGCAGATGTCTACGTACCACACTGGAATCTTAAACTGATACATATCAGTCACCAACAAAGCAGGAAACTACACAAAAAGCAAACAGCTTTCCTGATTTTGTTTAAATGACATTTCTAATATTTGAAACACGATTTAGGGTGTTTTACAGAAAGTTTTGCTGTCCACTAGCATTAAATGCTTGTTTTACTACAAAACTTCATGATATTCTGTCTGAAAACAAAATGGGAACTGTTGACATCTGCTTGCATTGCTTTCAAACATGTAAACTCTCAGGTTAAAGACTGAGCCACATCTTCTGAAAAATACCAGAGGAACTCTTTAGCAAGTTTCTGTCTATTTTCTTTTGACATTGATAGCTGAGCTGAGAGCGCCTGCAAAACTCCAAACTATGCGGCGTGGGTAAATTCAAGAGGTTATACTTGTCTAGACTGATTATAAATATACAGAGCTAAACAAGTATTATCCTTTCTTACTATTTTTATTGGTTTTAATTGTTATTCACTTCTCTGGAAAACACTGAAGTATTTTTTAATTTTATTTTTTATTGTGACCCCCAAACTAAGATTTTATTTGCCAGGTTATAGCCTTGAGAAAATTTTCATGGCTGAGCTATAACAGAAGAATTGCATTTATAATGAAAGGAACAATACACTTGAACCAAAAAAGTCCAAACACTTTTCCCGAATAAGTAGTATTACATGTATATTACAGGTTTCCAAATGAAAGATCCAAGGCACTTAGAAACTGAGGAAGACCCATCAGACACTAAGCCTTAAGTCTGCTTTTCTGTCTAAATGCACGCTTCATGAAATTTGTACATGTTAAGCAAATCTTCTAAATTATCTGAACCCTCACTTGATTTTCTTAATATGTTTGTTGCAGGGGAACTTAATGATTTAACCAGTATTTTTAATCCTAATGTCTTTGGGGCAGCAATCTTGGTCTTCCATATAGTGGCCAACATTCCTCTCTCCCACAGGGACCACAAGTATTTCAAGATACTCGATTTAGAAAATCTCCAGTAAACCTGAAAGGAATTTCGAGGCCAGCCTGATCTTAGGAAAAAGCCATTACACTGGAAACTGGTAGACATGAATTCTGTTCTCAGCCTCTCTACCAATCTGCTGAGCTGCTTGGGCGAGTTATTATCTATCTATTTCTTTGCTTATCCTTTGCACGGTTTTTGTTTTTCATTGTTAATCCAGACAATATAAATTTCATATTGTATGAGTCCTAAAAAATGGGATTTTTACCTGACCTTTACATGACCATCCATGTGATAGTTTAATACAAATAATATTAATAACTATTAATAATGATTAATTAGGCTTTTGAACAAAAGTATATTTGTCATAAATCTGCAAACTGGAATGGTCAGATTTTCCCATCCCTACATGCTTGGGAACAGGAGATGACAATTTTTTACAGTCTTAGCAGTATTCTGTGTGAAAAGATCTAAGTCCATGGTTGAAAATCTGGCATTGAGTACTTATCTCAGCTTCCTGAATATGTGATATGTTTATATGCAGTGGTTTTTTGTGCATTATAAGATCGTGGTCATGAAATCTGAATATGAAATGCATCTCTGAAGATTTGTGAGAATTGTGAGTAGCAGTTATGTCCAATATTTCCATCTTTTGGCTGGTCTCTACAAATAAAGGCTAAATCAAGGAAGAAAGGTAAAAGTCACAAGACTACTATTTTTCTAAGCATTCTCGCATCTTCGTGTCTTATCCAAAAGACAGATTTACAACAAAGCATTGTAAGGAGTAGATGCTAAACTTTCACAATTCTTTACAGATTCAGAGGTAGGAACTTAATTTGTCCCAATGTGAAATATGATTTATGAATGGGGTAATATTTCTTGCATTAGTAACAGTGGTTAAAAGCTCTGAAGCTGGACTAATTCAAGGGACAATTTATGATATCCTAACACAAACCACAATGAAGCACCACATGAAAAAATGTGGAAAATATGAGATACAGCAGCAGTATAAAACAATCAAGATTTTCATAAAGGGGCTTTTTGCAGTAAAACACTATTGTTTTGTCAACCAGATAAACTAAAAGCATGTCAGAGTATTTTCCTGGATAAATTTCTTTCACTCCTGATACTGTTCCTCTACAATCTAGGAAATGTCAACATGGCAACTGCAGATAAACAACATCTCAATATACCAGATACCTTCGTAAGAAAAAATTTGGTGGTATCTTGAAATCAGTAATCCTAGCCTTGATTATATGCAAAAATGCACAATAGAGAAAAGAAAGTGGCACTTGGAGTATTTTGCTGTTGACATCATTGATTTCACACTTCTACCCATAGATCAGTTCTTAAATACGGAGGCATGAACACACCATGTCTTCCCCTTGGTGGTTTGAAGGTTTCACTCTTCACTAAGCTAAATGCTGAAAGAGAAAACATGTAAATAAGGAAAGAAAAAGAAGGGAATGTGAGAGCTACCACTATAAAACTCTAACATTACACACAGTAATTGCATGTTGTGATATGGTTTCATGTTAATCGTGATGACACTGGATAAAGAAACTCAATCTCAAAGTTTTCTCAAAAGTTTTCTCAAGTCACAGCCAGAACCAGTTTTCGGATGACCACTGTATATTGTAGTCAATTTAGGCTGTGGAATACAGATTTAAAAGGTGACGAACACAACATTTGACTTACTGCTCTATCTGCACAGCTGACACACAGTTCCTCCATGAAGTACATGGAGTACATCGAACTGGGCTGGAGCACCATGCTCCAGCAATGGGTGCACACGGTACCCGCTTTTGATACAGTTCTGCTCCCATCCTTTCTAAAAATACCAGTAGTCCACAGGGAGATGGAGCAAAGAAAATTTCCTTTCCTTGTCATCCTTTTTCCCTGTTTTCTCCTTGCCTCAATGATTTATTGCAGATTTTATTACACGTTAAAATATGACTTCAATGCAAACTTTAAAGCAAGCCCTTTACAGTTACAAAGCTTAGCCGTTAACAACAGGCGTGGGAAGCTAAACTCTCAGCAGCTTTCTGCATTGCCCTTTACACAAGACAAACTGTAAAATGATACGATCCAATAACAAACGAAGAACTGATCCCAGCGGCCGGAGTGCAGACATGGCTTTCCGTTCTGTAATGTGTGCATGAAAGGAGAATATGGTTAAAAACCTTGGCGGCGGTGAGTTACAGGAATAGCTGGTGCTTCCAGGAATGAGAGCATTCCTAATAAATCTGTGGACATTGCATTTACCACAACAACAGCAGGTTTTTTCACTTTTGTGTTACAGACCATCAGAATATGCTTTTTATTGAACTTCCATAAACCCCGCTGGTGGAGCAGGACCGCCAGACAGCGAGAGAGCACTCTGAAACATCACCTTGGAAAAGCCGCTGAAGGGATATTTGTGTGTTCAGGAGACACTGTGTTTCCACTTGCCAAATGTAATTTTGTTAAAGGATTCGAGGAGTGCAAAAATATAGTCTCTAATGACATGGCCATGCGCTTGCTACCTTCCAAAACTAACAGTACCTGCAGAGAATCCTAATTTCCTCCTAGCTCTGCTTTACTTTCCTGATTGTAGTAAAAACATACAATCCGAATGGGAAGGTTTTTTTTTTTTTTCACTGCTCATTTACCAGTTTTTATAATCTTCTTGTGGATTAACACTAAGTCTAGCATGCAAAAGTATCTTTCCACAGGATGTAATCTGCTTAAAGACTGAAAGGTTTTGGCCTATGGCAAGGGTTGAAAAGATAGTACAGCCTTCCTCAGGCTCTCACATCTGGCTTGTACTCATGGAAAAAAAAATAAACAAGAAGAAAAAAAAATCCCAGAAGACTAGCTGCCTTATTTTGTTACTAAATATTACACACTTAGAAGCCACCTCATCTTAGAACTTTACAAATATGTAAGACTGCCTTCGAGAGCTACACATTTAAGCCATTTATGCCAAGAATCAAAACACAAGTTTCACGGTAACTATTTTAAATGCCACTTCTTTCTACAAATCGTGATTATATCCTGATTCTGGGCAGTAAGGGATAAATGCTCACGATGCAGCTGTATTCAACTTCATTTGGAGACAAACCAAATGAGCGTCTGACCCTATGTTTCTGGCACAGACATGCCATCACCAACATTATAAGAATATTCAGTGCTGTTGAAAGCCTTCACTGAAGGATTGGTAGCTTAATTAGTAGAGTTTCAGTCCAGGATATGGATACGTTTACCTTCGTTCCTAAATTTTCGCAGCAGAGGCAAGCACACGTTAGCCCCGGAGCTGCTCGTCTGTAAGAACCGTAAATAGCGGTGGAAACGTCAGTTCCTCCAGCTCGGGCAGATCCATCACAGCTGTCACCGCAGCCCCCTCGCCTTCCCACCCCTCTTGTGCCGAGTGACACAATGGCGCCAGGATGGACCTGCAGTCACGCGTCCGCCCCCAAACAGCCATGCTGAACGCGTCCTTCAATAACCAAGTTATACAACGGCGATGAATACACATTTATCACCACACTGCTCCAATGGTGCTACTGAGTCAGCTCGAGACCACAAACAGTAAAGCCCTGTTTTAATGGCCAACACCAGACATAAAATTTATGCTCCTCTGGCTGCCTGTGGTTGCTGTTCTAGCTGCTGAATAAATGGCTCTATCTTCAAAAGATCTGGTTGACCTGCTGATTTGAAACCGCTTCCCAGCAGCCGTTAACAGTGGACCCCCAGCTGAGATCAAAGATGGCCCTGTCTGCGTGCAAAAGAGGCCTTTTGAGGAGGCAGAAGCACAAGCATCTCTGCTGGGGAAATGCAGCCTGAAAGCATCCAGGCTGCCCAACTCTGGCAGCAAATAATTAGGGCCTGATCCAGCACCCTGCAAGATCCTGGGGAAGGCAATTGCAGAAAGCGCTGTCCTGGTCCCTCGGTATTGCCTGCAACATTTTCTTTAGAAAAAGAGACATAACTCATCCATATTTCAGCCATATTAATTTATTATACTCTCTTCAACAGAGCTATTAGATGACCTCATTTTGGTTTGCTTTCCATGAATGCTGCAAACGCCAGGTCTTCTCCAGCATCTCCCTATCCCCCTACCTTCTGTAGACCCAAATCCCTCTCTGAACTTGGCTCTTGGGAAAACTGTACGGCTGTGGCAGAAATAAACCCAGGGTTGCAGTAGCATGGATGTGATTAAACTCAGTGCTTCTTATGAAAGCTTTATTTTAACCCACATGGAATTTTCCCTAGCATAGTCTGCATTGATACAACTCTCCTCTAATGGGGTGAATCTTTAGTGAGCTGGGTTAATTCAGATTTTTATGAATCGGGACATGTTGCTGTGGAGAACAGGAGGAACAGGAATCAAATGTCTTTTCTTTTTGATGAACATTTTTGCAAAATACATTGGGTGAAATTTTGCACTTTTAAGAACCAGCTGACAAATATAGAAAATAATCTCAAAACAGTAGGAAGTTTCAAAAAATCTAGCCCTCGAGCTAGGCAAAAGCAACCTGCAGCAAAAAAAAAAAGACTGTTCTGCCTCTGCTTCAGTCAGAGGTCGCGGACAATCAGAAGAGTGTCTGGGATGAAAACATGAGTTTTCCATTTGGCTGAAAATACCCAGTACAAAACCTTAATGTGTTTGTGTGCATGTGTGTGTGCACGCGCAAAAATCTTTTATTTTTTGTGGCAATCATGTATGTCCACTTTATGGCATCTTTGAATGCTGCAATGAATTTGTAACGGAAACATTTAAAATTATGTAGATTCTAATCCCAATGTTTACCACGACTGACTTTGGGACAGTTACCTCAGTAAACCTCATGTCTGAATATTTGATGAAACCGACCTCTGAAGAAATGATATATTTTATAGCCTACCTCCGGACTGAGTGTGTCAAACATAAATAAACATCAATGCATACAATATGCCCACTACCCACTTCTAAAGTTGCCACCAAACCACTGGCCTGATTTACTTTCAAGTGTTGGGTTTATTTTTATTTCATGGTCTTTTTATTTATGGAATGCTATAAATATGCTAGCTCAGACATTAATTTAAAAAAAAATTACTCAATGAATGATTTTTTTCTGCAAAGTTTCTGTATTATTTCATAAAGCTATAGAAATAGAGGTACTGATGGCGTCTGCTCAACTTTAGCCCTAAAATGGACCATGAATTAAAGTATTCTCTCATGAATGTTCACGCATGTCAGGAGGCTGCTAACGGGCTACTGTGATTGCCTCCCTCTGATCATGGGAAGTATTGGACTAATGCTAACAGGAAAATTGTGAAAGAGGGACACTATCATTTCTTGTAAGACCTAGGGGCACATAGACTATACCTTGCAGAATACACAGCTGTCTTCTTCTGGGACTGGGGGAGTTCCTCCAATAAAAGAAAGAGGACAGACTCCGGAAATAAAGATGAAGTGGCTTTGAATGTTTATTCCCATCATCTTGCTGTCGCCCTCCTTTCTAAACACTGGAAAGATTTTCCAGTAGCGCTTGTTTCTGGAGCCCAAACCTCCTTGGAACATGGGTCCATTTTTCACAAGTTGAAGATCTCTCAGTCCAGTGTGGCGGATCGAAGAGTAGGATCTGCCTATACAGAGTCAGAACGCAAGCAGGCAGAAAAATAATATACACGTTGAAAATAGAAGAAAACAAAGCAGATGGCCATGCCACTCAGTTTCTTTTCCAGACAAGAGATTGCCTGGTTCTCATATAGTATAAGTGTCCACAGGCTTTGTTTTTAACTAATACGCAACTTGTACCATGAGGACCATACTCATGGATCACAACCTGACTGGCTTAGTTACTTCTCTTGGCACCTTGGTTACAGACATGACTGGTGCACATCTCAAGAGGTACCACATTTGCCTGCTTCCTGTTCTTGAGGTATATCCCCTTCAGCAATAAAGGCCTTAAAATGCACACAATTGTTAATAACACTAACTGAAAAATATAACAACAGGATCCTTGACCCATCAAAATCAATTGGCATTTTGCCATCGAAAGAGGGTAGGAGAGAAATGAAAATATATATATGAATATAATCAAAAGTATAATAATCATGGGCCAAGTAGTAAATGGAAAGCTTCTCAAAATAGGTGCTTATAATGGAAAGTATTAGGCAATTTATAATGGAAAGTATTAGGCAACCTTTATTATGTGAGCCACTGCCAGTTCCTCCTAGAATAAGAGCTTAACCTATCATATTTACTCTCTTTTCTTAGGAAGGCTTCAGCTGGCAACGTGCCCTGAAAGTCAGGACACTTGAGCTCTGTTGGACCAACAAAGAAATTAATTCCACAGCTGAGGGTGCTCCACTGAAAATGCCCTCCCTTTGCTCCCATCAAACAGACAACGGTCACTAGATTTTCCTTACCGACAGCACTACTGTTGGGTGGGATCAGTGGAGAGTTGAAAAGGGAGGTCTTTTTGGAAGGGCAGCCAAAATCTCCACTCATCTGCTGGATAGACTACTAAGTAAGGTGCCTCTCAGTGCTCCTCTGAGGAAATTTTGCCGGTAGTTTTGCAGTTTTGCCATCAGTCCCATTTTTATAAATGCAGCCGTTTAGGTGCTGTATTTTCAGTGTTGATAAGGCATGCACTGCTTAGTGTTCATCTCACTCCAAGGAAACAAACAAACAAACAAACAAACTACCTGAGTGTTGTGTTTCAGCTTGACATTATTCCCTAATGAAAGTGAGGCCCTGAAGCAAGGAGGTGAAGAGAGGGTTAGAGGAATTTTCCTTGGTGAGTGTTTGTTCATGGAGCAAGCTAAAGCTGGCAATACCCAGAGCTATCAGGAAGTCTGCATGTTTTTGAGCTTGGGTTACTACAGCTTAGGACCATTTCGAGCTTGGGCAGTCGAAATTCAACCTGCCTAATGTGACGTTAGTTTCAACAGCATGGTTTAGTTTTTTTTAGACATATTTAATTCTGTTTCCTCTACTGTCTCATAATGCACTGACAGTCCAGATGCCTAAAACTACTGAAACTTGGGCAGTCCTTGAAGAGGACTCCAGTAGTCCGATGGACAATGAAGCTGACTGCTGCAGAACCATTCTACCTAATCTCAGAGATGAATGGAATTACTTAATCAAACTTTTTCTTAAGCTTAACTTACAACTCTGTGGGTCAAAGTCTGTGGCAGGGACCCACAACCTGTTGAAGGTAAGGTAAAATCTTGCTCCTTTACTGCAATGGAGAAATCAAGGGGAAGTCTGAGAAAGGGTGTTTAGGAGATGTTACTTCTGCAGATCACCTTCTTATGAAGCTTACTATGGCATTGCTCAACTTCTTACAAGCATTTTCTCATCCTTATTTTTTGTAATAAATACAGGTTTTGACAATGGCAGCTTTTGTTAAAATGCTGAGACTATGGCACATCATGTGAAGAGACAGGAACCCCAAAATGATGTTCCCAAGGCTCAGACTTGTATAATAGGAATAAACATATTAAATGCATTGAAATATGGGATGGATTTTATTTATTTATTTATTTACAAATAAGGCATCCATTTGGGAACTCTCTGTGGATGGACACTGCAAGTTCTTGTACGCTTAGCTCATTGGAACTGCCTATATTAAGAGGATTAATAACGGGTAAATGTATGCAGAGTTCTGTTCTAAATTTGAAACAGTATAACATAAACAGGCCAAGTGTAACTAAACAGTTAGGCAATGGGTCATTTTTCCCCCGTTGCAGTGTGGTTGCTGGAGGAACACCAACAGTAGCATAGACATCTGAGGCAGGATCGTCTATTCAGTAATGATTGAGTATGGGGATCCTCCATTCTATACATACTTTACCACAGTAGCTAAACATTTCTCACTGTTTAATATATTTGTTTTCATGGGTTGGTGAGATGGAGGAATGATATTCTCCTTGTTTTATAGATGGCAGTCTATACAGAGGGCTTATAGGCTAGATTCAATAAAAATTTTATTCCAATGCTACCTAAATTTGGAGGCAACTAAACAATTTAAGTGGTTTACCTTTCTTTGTGGCTCACTCTTTAGTGGTCAGCAAGAACTCACCTTGAGCAAAGCTGGACTTAGGATTTTCAACCCTGTGCTCCCAGTGCTCAAATGTGTGTCCTTTCATGTGTAGAGCCTTCATAATGAAGCACCTGACCCATCATCATTGCAGTCTGTCATCGATTACATCATCTCAAATGTACCATAAACTGTAGATCAAATATTTTGTGTGACAAATTTAATCACAGTCAGACTGTAATCAAACATTGTAGATAGCATGCAGAAGTTTATTCAAGTAAGTGGAAGCAAGAATGCCCCTTGCCAAGACAGTTTCATTCTTCCGTCTAAACAATCTGAATCATTTCATCATGACAAACAATCCCAAGTTGCCTTTATCTGCATACTTACAGTCTAGTTAGACTTGTTAACTTGTGGATATCTGTCAGCATACACTGCACAACCGCAGTATAAAGCACTATAAATTATAACATGACAATGATGTGTTCTACTGAAAAAAATTCAAATCTCAGGTTTGGATGAGCTACCATGTATTTCTGTGAATAATATTAACTATTATGAGAAAGCCATAATAAATACAATGCTCCTACTAAACTTGTCAATTGCTGTAGATAATTAAACAATGCTACCTCTGTCTTCACACATTCTAATAAGTGCAAATATTTCTTTAATATTCTTCTGGGGAATACTACAAATACTGAGCCAATGTGAACTTGGGGCAACTTGAACATGTTACTGTCACAGTAGCATGTAGAGACCACCTGGTGCTAGGCAGACCTGCCTAGAAATCTAGGTTTCCAATTTGCAAGAAAAGCTGTTTCTTTTTGGAATATCATTTGGTCCAAATCACACTAAGCCCATTTTTATTAATCTGAGCAATGAAACAAAGTGACTGAAATAAAACAGCTCCCCAGACCCTGCAAGCTGCTTAGTAAAATTCAATATTCTTGTCTCTTTCACTAGTGCTAAAAGTGGATACCCACCTCATAGGATCTGAGGCCACCAGCCAGATTGACCAAGATGACCAGGGAGAGGCTGATGATCAAATGCTTTTTGAGTTATCTGTGGGGACTTTCTGAGAGCACTGAATTCTTGATTTAGGAAAAGTCCACCAAAGACATCTCAGGAGTGAGGACCTATAAAGCTGGTGATGGAGTGATTTTTCAGGTGTATAAGCAACAGCTTCGTGAAAATGCTACATGAGATAAAGTAAAGTTTATTTCAATATTTTTAAGCATGTAGTATGGTTTTGATGAACTGGCATTTTCTAATGAAATGTTGCTTTATTAGAAAATAGTTAACTCTGTTAATCTTGCTTTGTAAATGGAGGCTGCATGACAACTTTCCAAGATCAAAAAATAAATATGATTTAAGACAAAGAATGACATGACGGTTCTGTTCCCATCATCCTGAAATGCAGGGGTTCCTCTTTGATCTACACCTTTAGGTGTCTGAACACAGACAAAAGGCTGGGCTGAAAGTGACTACCCACAACTTCATACAGGTGTGGTATCAGACAATTTCCATATACCTAGAAGCAGACACTGCCAGTTGTGCTCTTCTCTTCAGTTAAGCCTACAGATTCACCTTCTCTATGGTGAAGGTTGTGGGTACCCAGAAATTTTTTTTCCTTTTCACATAGCTATAAGATCTACCAACAAAATTCATGATTTTGTTTATTTCTAAAGAGCTTTTTTCCTGCATGTGATACTGGCCACAAAATGCAGTCAACTAAGCAGTAACTGGTTTATTACTATTTTTAACCTGATTTTGCCTATTTAATGCTCTGACAAAGGAAAAAGAAAAAAAAAATCACCTCCAAATCCTGACTTAACCCTTAAAGCCTACTCTCTGTAAATTTTCATCCCAAATGAGAAGAATTCCATTCTGATCGACTCAAACAAGAATTCGGGACACCCACAGCATAAAAAAAATGGCTCCAATGCTGTGAGGATGGGGCAAACAAAAATAACAAGATGCTAAATGTACATGGCCAGAACCGTTGTAATTTGCAAAGGGGAAGCCATGCCAGTCAGCCTTGCTCTTCTCATTGCTGCCAACCACAAGGAGAGCTTTCCAAGGGAGGAATCTACCACCCAGTGCTGAGGAAACTTGTTCACTTTAGTGTTCTTCCCTCCTAAATGACGCCTGGTGCTACTGGAGGACAGATGTAATTCTGGTTTCTTCAGAGCTCAGAAATCAGGGTTTCGCCTTAGTTCCTCATGAATCCATTTGGCAAGCTGAGTAATGGCACAACTACATTGAACATTTTACTAATAGCACGCAAATACAGCATTTCAGGTGCTTGCAGAAGTGTATGCTATGCTTTATTCTGGCCAAGATCCCTCACTCAAACAATCGCTGAGCATGATAAACTGCTTTACAAAAAAAGATCTTCAGTTAAATAACACAGAGTGAGATGAAGCTTATGAAAGCATTTGGAGGAGGATTAGAATGACATGAAAAGATTCAAGGCAGATCAGTACTGACATTTTCTAGCCAGCGCCTGTTGTGTAATGAAGCACTCTTGGAACTTGCACAACTCAATAAGCATTTGTAATCAATAAGTAAAATAAATATGGGGATTACAAATATATATTGGATCAGTGCATTTCCTCCTAAATCCTTCATACCTTTGACATTATATCTTCGTTTCAAGTGTAACTCAAGTATATTTAAAGCAATGAGCAGGATGAAAACTTTTTATAGCTACACATTGCGCAGTGTGTTAGAAACAATGCTTCACAGTGTTCTTCTAAATTTGCTCCTTTTTTCCCGACTTTCATTATATCTTATACTTTACATATTCTGCATATATATGGGCGATAGCGTTAAACTGCTCACTCCTGTAGTATTTTGCCAGGTACCACACAGCAGCTCAGATTCAATCACATTTAAGCAAAAAGCTCATACTGGCCAAAAGTCCAGCAGAAGATGGCTTTAGTTTTGTCAAAGCAAAGTGCATCCCGTCTTTTCCTACACAACGCTCAAAAGAGTGAAGACCTTTCAAGCATTGTAGCTGTGGTAACTATGGGAGCTTCACTGGTTGAGCACGTACTCCTAGGAGGCTCTGTTAAAAATGCCTCCTGAACCTGTATTGCACTACGGAAGTGTATTTTCCAAGGAGCTACGATGGAGGAGGCAGGAGATAACCAATGCAAGGGAAAAATGTTTTGAAAGAGAAGTTTAGATTGGAAGAGAAGCTGTACAATACCTCAGATGTCCTCCAATGTTCTTACACCAAGAGAAAATTTTAAAAAAAGCCAATGATCACAACAGAAGGAATATGACTCCAAGATTGCCACAGTAAAGCAAATGGTAAAATGGAAGAATTGCTCTACGTTTAGTCTCTGTCACAGAACAATTACACTGAAATACCAAAGCTGAGATCAGAGCAGAGGTGGAGTTAAGAAACCAAAGATTGCTGCTTTCCCCTGCATTGTGCTGGGATGTTCTCAGGCTCCTGAAAACGTTTGTCACCACTGAGCAGGGTCCCAGACAACACACCCAGTTTTAGACAGTCATTTCCTCATCTCAAATGATTTTCTGATTTCATTACTCAAGAAAGATTAAAATGCTTCCCCTTTTTTCTGCCTATTCAATGAATATTCATTGCGGGAAATTATTTATTTAGAAATTTATTCAGAAATCACAGACTTAATGGCCTATCTCTTTTAGGGCTGCTGTAATGAACCTAACCAAGATTCTTTAGAAATCACCGTAGGCCAGCTGCAAAAGGGTGAGTTAACGTAAGATTAAGGACTGTGAGCACCCAGGAGTAGTGACTTGCACTGGCCATCTTTTGTAGTTGTGCCCACTGTTATACCATGCAGAATTGCTTAGAAGAATGTAACTAAAATGTAGGAGTGAAAAAACCCCAGTATTTTTAAGCACATGCATATTAAATGGTTGTGTTACACACATGGGAATGGGTTGAAGGTCACGCAACAACCTGCCTTCTGGCACTTCCTAACTCTGACTCTCTGGCCTTTATGCACAGCTCCACAGACATTTTAATGCCGTGTTTATGTGCTACACAAACACAGGTGTGTAGAAGTCTGCTCACTGAAGGGATGTGCAGTAACATCATAACTTTTGTGGTCCATGTAGGCATGGACAGAGACTATTGCCATGAGAAAACTGGCAATAGTTTGATGCTCAGCTGAGGGATCCTCAGTCAACTCACATGTGATGCAGTGGTTAGGTGACCCAACTCATACACCTGCTGAGCCACCTCGCACTGAACGATGTACTTCCCAGAGAAATATCTTGGAAACATTTTAGAGTGTTTAAATAATGTTGCTGGGAGCATATTTCCTAACCTCTCTCCGTAAAATTAATGCACTTTCCTGAGAGTACAGCTTTATAGGCCTTAAGTTCAAAAAAGTATGAGTAATAAATGTCAAAAACATCTACAAATGGCCTAATTCAGCCTTTCTCTACAAATAATGGCGCTACTTCAAGCTCCTTTGCTTCCTAGTAAGCTTCAGGAACAGACAGCTAAACACAGACCCCCTTCAAGAGCACATTATGGATATGGCAGCTTTCCACAGGGGTTGACTGCACACAAACTGCATGGTAACTTACTTGTACATTCCTATAAATCACTTCATTACCGGTGCCCACTCTCTACAGTACAAGAAATAGCTTTGTTCCATGTTTTAAGTACTCTCAAACCTGAAGCGACATGGTTTAAAGTCGTAAATTCACTATTTAATGTCCTTAAAGGCCATCTTAAAACTAGCCAGCTTTACCGAAGCATGTCAATTACCACTGCTTACTACAATTTGCAGTAATTACAGTTTATTTAGTGAGATGGTTCTTAACTGCAGACACCACTGATAGAACAATCCAACAAAAAATACAGTTTCTGCAATCATTCTTTTTAAGCTAGAGGAAAGAAGCTGGTGGGGAGGAAATTAATTTAGATAACTTATTCTGGAGCGTTTTCAAAACAGCTGGCATAAGGGAGCCCTGATGCTCTGTCTTCTTCGTATAAATCAGGAGTAACCCCCCTTACAATAGAGTTACACTGATGTAAAACCAATGTACATGAGAATAAAAGTAAGATTCATTGTTTTTGAATCAGGAGACCATTAATCAGCTTTGCTATACGACGTGTTGTGCAGCTCTGTTTACACTGCAGTAAATGGGACTATCCTCAGCATCAGTCACGACAAAGTTGCTCACAGGTTTTCAGAGACCATTTTTTCAGCAAAGTAATCCTCTGTGGCCAAATTCAATGGGAGACTTCAACACTCAAGTAGGACTGCAGTCTTGGAAATCCTCAACCACTGCCAAATTTCACCCATCTCAAGCCCATGCTGGATAACTCCTGGGGCATACGCAGGCTGAATATGAGTGCTCCTGTCCCTCCCGGTGAAAATTACATGAAGAACCCAAGTCATCTGTTAAGTACAGGACAGAAAATGCCACTTTGAGCTTAATTTGAAAAGGGTAAACCAGATGCAGGTCTTCAAAATATTCCTTCTGCCATTAGCCTGCAGGAGGGGTTGAGAGCGGTGGGACCTCGGGCAAGTGGAGACTGCAGGAAAAAATCCAAAAGGAAGAGCACAAGCAAAGAGGTCTGAATGCTCAGGTGGTGTGTAAAATTGATGCTTTATATGAACCAAGTGGACACCACGTACTGGAAGTCACCCCTTACTGGTAGAGGTATTCCCTGCTGCACCTTATGGCTGGAAAGCCAGGATGTGTACCCTATCCCATCACTTAGACCAGGCAGGACCACCAGCCTCCTCTAAACTTTTATCCCACCTTCTCCTCCTTAAAATACTTGAAGAGCTTTATTACATGGTGTACAATACCAGTATGATATACTGTACCAAGACCTCAACAGCTTCTTGTGGGAATTTTAGAAATAATTTGCTGCTGATCACATTAGTCCATGCAGAAAAAATTATTAAACCCGATGTGACACTAGCAGTGGAAAGGTTTCCAATGCAGCTGCGAAGTATCCATGTGACAGCAGGAGAACACTTTAGCCATTGGATAAATGTTCAGATCTCTGTCAGAAATGGTTCTGGAGCACAGAAACACAAATGCATGGGATACAGGCCTTGTTAGTTTAAATTCTTTTATCTCTATCTATTGAATTGCTTGTGTGCAATTTTGAGCAATCCTGAAAGAAAAACTAAAGCTGAGGTGGAAAAAAAAAAGCTTGGTATTGTTGCGTAGGTGGTTTTGATTAGAGTTGGCAGCAATTTAAAACGAGATGCATCTTCCAGAAGAAAAGACAATTTTACTCAGGGAAAATACACGTGATACATGAATAAGACCTTTGACTAGTGACGGGCAAATCTCCTGAAAAATGTAAGTGCTTATTACATGCATTTTCAAACCTTTGGAGATCTCCCTCAATTTCCCTCCTCCTTCTCAGAGGCAGTATGGGGATTTTCAGGTGGATTTTTTTTTTGCTGCTCTTCCTACACCCACAGCATCCCTGATTACAGGTGATTATTTATGCCAGAGTGCATAGAACATTCAAAAGGCTGTTGAGATGATTCAGGAGGTGCAAAAGATTAGCCCATGTATACAAAATGGGTATGGAGCATTTCTAGATATTTTCCTGGCCTCCTGCTAAGAGGGGTTCCTGAAACCTGGACCAAGCTCTGTGCGCTCTTCCTACAACATTAAAAGAAGTCTTTGAAAAGATGCTCCTCTTGAAAAGCAATGTGACAGGGACCCACTGGATTCTTAGACAAAAGAGCCAATTTATTCTGGTGAATTCTACACCTTTCAGACGATTCACCTCTTTCCCACAGTGACATCACCAGTTATTGATATAATTTTGAAATTATTTTAAAGCACTGATTATGTGCTTCAGACTACCTATATGAAACAAAGGATCAGGCTTGTCTCTGGTGCAGGTGGTGTCAATCCCGGTCTTCAGCAGCAGAGCAGACCTCATTTTGCCTGCAGTCCAGGCAGCCACGAGCATGCACTGCCTGCACCCGGAGCTAAGTGGAGGCTGTGTAGCTGCAGTAGCACAGTGCTGAGCCTGAGCAAATACATTCTGCCTTCTCAGCAAGGCTTATTAGCTTGGGCTGCGCGCCTGCTAACTGCAGCTACATGGCTCCTGGTTTGAGGCCAGTTTGCATCTGGCTGGCTCAGAGCACAGGAAGAGCAAACTTCTGTCTGCTCGCAAAATATCTTGTAGATGTTCTATCTGTCAATTCAACAGGGGAAAAGCTAAGCGTCACAGTCGGGGCCTCGTGCAGTCCGCCTTGAAATCAGCAGAAGATCCGACCCTGTGGACAGAAAGAAAAGAAAAACAGGGAAATATGCAAGTATCCTGGAGAAATTTGTCTTTCAGTGTTTAACCCTTCCATTATCTGATTGCTTCGCTGCATCCTCCTGTTCCTTCTTCCATATCTGGGAGTATAAGTTACACTCATATTGCACTCCCACTAAATGCCAAGTTGCTGCAAGTCGAACAGCTCTGGCACTTCCACCCACGTACACCTGTTTCCTGACCGACAGATACACGACGTGTAACTTACACCATTGCTAACTCATGATTGAATTCAGCAGTGTTTTCTATTT
Organism: Gymnogyps californianus; assembly: GCF_018139145.2. Classification (NCBI taxonomy): domain Eukaryota; kingdom Metazoa; phylum Chordata; class Aves; order Accipitriformes; family Cathartidae; genus Gymnogyps; species Gymnogyps californianus. The sequence continues at coordinate 3,677,545 of NC_059500.1, read as the reverse complement.
ATTTATTAATTTTTTAAAGTACTCTAGGGTCAATATAAACATGTGCTCTCCTGCTCTGGCCTCACTCCCTTTAAGCCCCCTTCACTGTCCATGAGAGATGAAATGGCTGGATTTGCAGAATCTCACAGGGATGACAAGACAGACACTGCTGCTCTTGTTAAATGATGGGAGACGTTGCATTCCTGGTTCAATACCTATAACATGAGACTGCAAAGCAACACTGGTGTTTCCAAACACCTGTTTACAAGTGGGGAACTAGACTGGCCAGTTCAGATACGTCCAAACAAAAGTTGGCAGGATTAAAAAAATGGGAATGGGTTGTTGTAACAATATAGAGGAGTGAGTGTGAAGAAATGCAGCCCAAGGAACATCTCCTGGGTTGGGCCTGAAGCAGAGCACAGTATGGGGCAAGCTTGGAAAAAACAGAAAGTGTGGCGAAAAGATGGGAAAAGAAGACTCTTAAAAAGTCAGATCCAAGAGTTTGTTTTGTGTAGTGTATATATAGCAAACAACCTTACTGTTTTGTTTCTTCTATGTGTTACTGTGCTTACAAATTTCCATTCATATAAGCATAATGTTTCTGGAACGGATCGGTGCAATCTATTTAAAATAATTTTCCAATCAAGCTATATCCTAGAGATGGAAGTTAGGTCTATATTTAAAGAAAAGGATTTGATATTCATCAGTGCATAAAATATAGTAGTTCCTGAAATATATTTTAAATGCAAGTGATAAACTTCACCTTTCAGCCCCTGTTGAACAACCATGAAAATGGATATTTAGCTTTACTTTTTTTTTTTCATAATTCCATGTGAACTCCTTATACAGCAATATGCATATGTTAATACACAAATATACATACACATTTACCTGTGGGTGCATAAGCCTAGTGCAGGTCATCACAGATTGTACGCAGTGATGGCTCTTACTGTTTCACCTGTCTTGTTTCTGAAAGACATTTAATTGCCTCTTACGTGTCTTCTGAATGGAGAAGAGTTATCATGGTCATCAATGTGAGTGAGATTCACCTAATCCCAAAAGACTATTTTTTTGCGTGTGTGTGGTGAGAGACAGAAATGCTGCCTCAGTACGAAGAAATCCTGATAAACAGAAAGGTCAGATCCCTAGGTGTGCCTCAGCCAGCCACAGAGCACCAAGAGGAAATATGAGCAGCTCTTCACTCCCTTCACAAATCTTGTTACAGTCAAGAGGGGTGAGACTGGCCTCCAGAGTAGAGCAACCTCAGAATTTCCCTGGCTTATAGTAGCTGAGTGACCACCTAAATGTTGCTCTCTGCTCAAATCGTATGAGCATGTCATATTTCAGACATGGCTTCTTTCCTACAGATGTGTTTACCACATCTCATTTGTGGTGCACTGCAGAAGTAGGAGGGATGGATCTGCCTATACCAGCTTCACGCCTTAATGGTTCTCCACGCAGTTGTAGTTCCACCCAGGCTGATCGTATCTACTTCTGGTCCCTTCTTTGCTGGGCCTAAACATCAAAATTGTGTCTTTAAGCTTGATGCCAGCTAAACACATGCACAAAAGCTGACTTCAGCCCAGAAAGACTCTCCAGGTTTCCCTCCAAAGTCAGTGGTTCTTTTCTGGGCCATTGAGCACCCAACACAATCACTCTCGGGAGGAGACCTTCTCTCTCTTCACTGCCTGGAGAGAAATGGGCCTCCTCCAGGCTGAAGTTATCCTTTGCGAATATCCTTTGAAAATGTTGATGCCAACCAGGCAAATGCAAGGGGCAACAGTTATGCTTGCTAGCACTTTCAGAAAAACAGTATCGAAACTGGAAAGCTATTTACTCTATTTCATGCAAGGATCTCTCAGGAAAATAGTGATTCAGCTCTTTAGCCCTTGAAAAGAGAATACTGGCGGACTAAAATTAAACACAAAAATAAATACACAGATTGGATAGGAAAAAAAGAAGATTTTTTATAAACTCCATGAAAATAATAGCATGGTTCATAAAAAAAGATGTAAGGCCGTAGAGGCTGTTTGCATAAGCCCACGTGATGAACGATGTCTGGTTGTACTAGAGTTACACACTATCTTACTATATCATGCACTGAGTTGACTAAAAAGAGGTATGAATGTGTCGGTATGGCCCTGAGCTAGGAAGGCTTGCTTAGACACAACCTAAGTTTTGTTGCATGTAAGCATCATGTGAATGTGGTAGCCCAGCTCTTGGCCCACGTGAAGCCTGAGCAGACCTGACCAGACCTCATGCGCAGCTGCCTGGAGTGCACAGTGCAAAGAAAACCAGTGCCAGGTCAGCAGTGTTTCTCAGCACAGACAGACAGCCCTCAAACGTCATGGTTTCTTTCTTTCTGGAAAGAGCTGTCACTGAAGATGCACTTTTGAAGTTTCCTTGTTCTTCCTGCATCTGGGCAATAGGGGAGTTGAAGGTGATGGGAATAAAAGCAATAGCAGTGGAAGTGATTTACAGACCTATGAGTGTTACGAAATACGTTTATGACCAGCTCCTTATGTTGGGATTGTCTGCTTGCGCTTCATGGTAAGTACATTGAAACTTGTCTTGCCCAGGATGTAGGATGATGTCAACAAACAACAGGCTGCAGAAACCCTAGTGCATGAAGCAGACATGGAACCTCTTGGTAGTATACATTTAGAGGTTGTTCAATAAATTATAAATTACAAATGTTTTAAAGAAATTACAAATTACCTCTCCTGCTGCTGGTTTTGCTGTTACAATTTCATTTGGGTTTGGTTCAATTATACTTGGCATGACAAACTTTACAAGTGTTTCCAATGTGTAAAAACACATGGACCCTTTGGATATCTTTCAGGAATAGGTTTCCTTTGAGGACAGGACTATGCGATTTGTTTGGAGTTTGGTTCCTACAGAAGATTAATATTGCCCTGCTCCAGGTCAAATATATTCACCGTTACTTCCATACTGGTAACAAACTTATCCCTGACTTTCCACATTAACCTTCTTCTATCCTGCAATCTGATCCACCATAATCCAAGTCCTATCCTACTATGAAAAAGGAGAAACAGACAGAATTTTTTCAAATTCTTGGCTATTCCTGGTTGCTCTGGCTACAACTTCGTTGTCTGTCAGAGATCAGACAACCTAATTGGCAGCACCAATGTGCCAGGCAAGTTTGCCAGAGGAGGAATACAGCAAAACTCACTATTCTCAGAATGTTAATGGTCTTTTTTTCAAAATTTTTCAAATTGATCTTTTTACCCAACATTGTCTTATTACCATATGCTCTGACATTTCTGTTTGATGAAAAGCTATTTTCTCCTGTATTGTTGTTTAAATACTCAGAAATCTCTCTTTTTAACAGTTAGGTATAGTGTGTTTGTTCGCTTCCCCTCGGTAACTCCAATACTATGATTTTCAGTAAGCCTCGTACTTTGACTCTGTCAGAAGAACAGATACAAAGAGCTTATTTGCCAAAGCATTTCCTGATCTGAAGCCCTTTCCATGTAGGAGTAGATGAAACATCCAAACATAGTCCTGCTGCGGTGCACTGGAGTTACAGGGGCCACAGAGGGGATCAGGGAGAGAAGGCTTCCCTGCAGCAGAAAAAATGGCTCACGATTGCAAACTGCAGTCTCAGATGCTGACAGAGTTAATGCCATGCTGCAATGAAGTGAGAAGAAAAAGCACCTAAGATACACATATACTAAATACAGGGGAGGAAAAAAAAAGAAAAAGAAAAGGGGGGGGGAGAAAAAAAAAGAAAAAAAAGAAAAAAGATCACTCAGATGGTATCAAAACAAATTAGATTTATCACACCTATGCAAATCTGTAGATGATTCTGTGTTAGGATGCGACACACAATATTCTCCTGCAAATTTGGGATTCTTTATTCATGTATTAGTTTGGTGCAACAAGAGGAGAATGACTAAAAATTATTCAGGGAAAACTGGGACTTGTGTTTATCCTGCAGAACAGGAAGAAGATAATAATATTCTCTGAACTAATATACAGTGTTAAATCAGAGCATATCAGACCATCTTCTAGAATTTAAGTCTCAGTGAAATAATTATATCATCCTTTTTCCCAAGCAGGCAACCTAGACAGAAGAAGTTGATTAGGCTGCTCTCTAGTCAGACAATGAATCAGTGGCACAGCAGGAATATAGCTCTGTAGTCTTGAGATCCATGTATATACTCTGGTAATTGGTTCAAACTCCAGGAAAAACATCCAGAAAATGAAACAGAAGTTAGGTCTTAACTCCTTGCGTGTCTGTCAGCTGTATAAATCTCAAGTGCACTCTTTAAAATTAGCCTTTTAATTTTGTTGTTAGTCGTAGCACTTTAATTCTTCCCTTCTTATGCTCTCTGAGCATCTCTGCTTTCCTCACAACACACTAGTCAAATGGATCTTTAGGCAAAACAAAATGAGAACAATCCTATAAACCATTTAAGCTAGCCAAAACATGGAGTGAACAACAGAAAGCATTCCAAGATCCATTTGTACTAGACCTTCCTTGTTTCACATCTGGGATCACGCTTAGCCCAGGCAGCTTTGCAGCAGTTCTAGTTCACTTTCTCTGCACCTCAAAAATGTCACTAGGGCTCTTCTCTCCCCCAACATGTCCCCGCAGCCACGGACATCTCCGTGAGCTTACAGAAAGGAAATCCATCTGAATTAAAAACCACACAAAATAGATCCTCTTTGGGGCGCTTTTTCTGGTTTTGTTCTTTTTCTTTTTTTCCCTTTTTTTCTCTTTTTTTTTTTTTTAACAAGAAAATGCTATTGCCAGCAAAAGCATTTCCCTCACTTGCACAGCTGCCACACAACCTGGCAGTCATCTCATTCTCATCTTTCATATTAAGATTCTTTTGAATCTGAAGTGATGGAAAAGCACCTTTACACCAGAGGTTTGACACTCCATGAAATTGAACCCCAGCAGCAGGTCATTCATTCACTGTGTAAAACCAGCCTTTATAGGGTGTGCTGCTGAATCCTCCGCTTTTAAATGACCTTACAGATCACTGTGCCTTCACCAGCTCTGGAGGGGCTATCCAAAAACATGACATTCTGAACGAAAAATGACGTTCTGAAAAACAGTGTCTTCCCTCCCTGTCCCATCCCCCCTGCAACCTTCTCCAGCTGTATAGAAAAAATGTTTTCCTTTTAGAAACAGAGAGGAAACTGTGGAAAAAACCCACACTTTTGTTACCACTCTCTGTCTAGACGTAGACCAAATTGAAGATAATAGATAATCATTTAAGAGTTGACATAGACTTAGCAATTTGGTGGCCTGAGAAGCATGTGTGTTTGCACTATCACTTAGGACAAGCCTTGTACATTTTGCTGACTGCTACAACCAATTCTTTGTTTAAGGATGATAAAGCACGGGCTCAATCCATACGTGAACGAGTATAGGGCCATAAAAGCAGAATGAAAGTAATTGATCCCCATTCAGGAGGCACTTCACAAATTACACGCTGTCCGACTCTGGGTAAGGCAGTTTGATGACCTACCCCTTGACCTGATTGCATGAATCTGGAAAAGAAAAAAGGTGGGGGCTGTTATTACAAAACCTCACAAGGCCAAGGACTAGATCTGCAAAGGGGAGTTAGGTAGCACAGTGCTGAACGCTGTACCAACTTCCCGCATGGGTCTAGCCACCTCGTGGACTTTGTAATCTCCAAATTAAAAGCCCAGGGTGGAAAGTCAGTCTTTTTTTTTTTTTTTTTTTTTTTTGATAAGGGCAGTAAAAGCAGAAGGTCATAGTGCCTTTGGTGGCCAGTGGACTCAGGATGTGGAAACCTCATTTCAGTTTCCTGCACTGTCTAAACCACATCTTCTCTTCCACCCCCAGAAAACCCTCTCTCGCCACCAACATGGTTTTCTAACCACTGGGAAACTGGCTAAGAAGTTAGGGGCACCATCTCCTCCTCTGACTGTGGATAGCGTGGAGTTCAGGCTAGGAGATGAAATTTGAGAGCAAGTAAATATAAGACTTGTTTGGGAAAAGAAATGGAGAAAACATGAGCAGCGAGCTCCTTGCACCTTTCATCTCCACCACGTCTGTGGATACGCAGGGAAGAAGAGCTCACTTGCTCTGATGGGACTTTATTGACAAAAACACAGGCGTGCAAAGACTTTAGATGCCTCTACAGTCAAAAACGGCTAAGTAGGAGTTCTGAGGATTTGAAATTTGGATGGAAATACTTAAACTGTTTGTATTCAGACATTTTGTTCTCTCCACACGTATCTCTTCATAAACTGAGCAGCCAAGTAACAGGGAAAGGCATTCCAGCCCTAAATAGATCCCTAGGCATTGTAGCAGCTTTTTATCTCATCTGACTCCTGCAGAGAACAGTGAACGAAGCTTTTTTGCAATTGATCCAGTAGATGCACCCTTCTTTCTCCTAATTTCTGATTCTGACTTTCTTCACGTGGTATGGTGGGGGGAAGAAGGGGATTTCTTGGGAAGCGTCCACCAGAGGGAACGGCTGCTGGGCAGAATCCTTACTGTTTCCTTGTGTCCCAGAGTCCCTGTGGCTGAAGAAGTGGAGCTGTCTCCACAAACATTACCTAACCACAACTGTTTTTTCCTCAGTGTAATTAGGTATATTGATCTGCTTTTCAAGATAATTATAGAGCTAGTAAACATGGTATCTGGGTGTAAAGCAGAAGACTTGCTATTACAGAAGTTCCCTTCTAATTGCATTTCTATGACTATAAGGAATCTCTCTCATTTTGTATCTTTTACGTTTCTTCCTTCGCCTTCTCTCACCCACCATTTTCTGCTCCTCTTTCATCTGTCTGAGACAATCAAGTGCTCTTTGGCCCTGTCTTTTTAGGAAAGTCTTGATTAAGAGGTGGGCCTTACAATAAACTTTAAGGATGATTAGGCTTAGTCTTATCACGATTGCTGAATTAAGGCTTTCAGAATTTTTACTGTTAGATCCAGACAACAATTTTTGAAAATGTTTTGCTGACTTAATGGCTGCTGAGCAGATGCCATCAGCAAATGATAAGGCTTATTTCCTGGCCAGCTCACCGAAGGTCACTTTCATCTTGCCTCATTTGAGCTTGAACCAATGACTTTATTCACAGAATGGCTGAGGTTGGAGGGGACCTCTGGAGATGGTCAAGTCCAATCCCCTGTGTCCAGGACCGTGTCCAGATGGCTTTTGAATATCCCCAAGGATGGAGACTCCAGAACCTCTCTGGGCAGCCTCTGCCAGTGTTTGACAACCCTCACAGTATTTTTTTTTCCTTATGTTGAAACAGAATTTCTTGTATTTTGGTTTGTGCCCATTACCTCTTACCCTGTTACTGGTCACCGCTAAAAGTTTGGCTCCATCTTCCTTACTCCTCCATCAGGTATTTATATACATTAATGAGATCTCCATGAGCCTCCTCTTCTCCAAGCTGAACAGTCCCAGCTCTCTTAGCCTCTCCTCATATGTCAGATGCTCCAGTCCTTTCATCATCTTTGTGGCCCTGTACCGGACTCCATTAAACAAGTCCACGTTTTTCTTGTACTGGGGAGCCCAGAACTGGACCCAGCACTCCAGATGTGTCTCATAAGTTCTGAGCAGAGGGGAAGGTTCACCTCCCTCGACCTGCTGGCAATGCTCTGCCTAACGCAGCCCTGGAGGCTGTTTGCCTTTTGTGCTGCAAAGGCACATTGCTGGCTCATGGTCAGCTTGGTGTCCATTAGGATGCCCAGGGCCTTCTCTGCAGGGCTACTTTCCAGCCTATTAGCACCCAGTGTGCATGGAGTTGTTTCTCCCCAGGTGGAGGACTTTGAATTTCCTCTTGTTGAACTTCTTGAGATCCCTCAGCCTGTCCAGGTCCCTTTGAAAGACACCACACCCGTCTGGTGTATCAGCCACTCCTCCTAGTTTTGTTTAGTCTGCTAACGTGCTGAGGGTGCACCCTGTCCCATCAATGAAGACCTTAAAGTGCAAGAGTCCTGGACCCAACATCAACGTCTGGGGCACATCACTGATGGCTGTCCTCCAGCTGGACTTCATGCTGCCGATGCCAACCCTTTGAGCCCAGCAGTTTAGTCAGTTCCCAATCCACCTCACTGTCCACTTATTTTATCTGTACTTCATCAGTTTTTCAATGAAAGTGCTGCAGGAGACAGTGTCAAAAGCCTTACTGAAGATCAACAACATCCTCTGCTCTCCCCACATTCTCCAAGCCAGTCATCTCATTGTAGAAGGCTGATTGGCATTCACGTGCCTGGAGCGTCACTCACTCACTAGCCTTTTTCAACTGAAAAGAGAAAAGTTCCCTCTGTATTCTGAAACCAAGAGACAATCCAAGAAGTCAGCAAATGACTTCTTCTGGAAGCAAACCGTTTGGCTGGAATAAGACAGTCTGACTGGAGTGAGTGAAGGCTAAGGCAGAGCCACAGCATCCTTCCGTCATGGTGGGAGATGCAGGAGCACACCAGCAGAACCAGTCACACCGAGAGGCTGACAGCTCAGGAATGGCAGTGTGCCTTTATTCCGTGGCCACAAAGAACCTATCACCCACCAGCTAATGTCACAGCCTAACTATGTCTAAAACAGTCCAGAACTCTGGCTTCAGCCAGGCACTTTTGGGATTGATATGCTTGCGGACCCGATGGTTGGATACAGTGGCAAAATATCAATGGCATTTTAATGATCAATGGGATTTCATCAGCGAGTTTTAAATTGCCAGTTTCTTATTTGAAAGCGATGATGGGTAGTGGAAGTCTTAGATTTTCTTTAGCAAAAGGATGAAAGATGCGGTGTTTCAGATCTGCCTAATCACTTCCAGAGCCCCTTTCTCTTTAGCTTAACTAATCTGTGTTATTGTTTAGGCCAAGATCACCAAATTCAAACTGCTCAAGAATTTTTTTGTATTTGCGTGCTGTTATTAGCAAAATAAAAGAATACCTCATTGATAGAAACAATGAATCAAATTTGGAGAAGATAGCTGATTAAGTAGTTCACATTTCAAAATTATTTTTAGTCTTGATTTTGCAGCATCTGTGGCAATTGTCTGACTTCATTTTAGCATGGCATACTTGTGAAAGTTCCTTGCTGTTCATGAGATTCAGAGCAGCTTTGTGGCCAAAGCTGCTCCAGTCTTTTTAAAATGTATTCTGTAAGATACTAATGAGCTGAGGTTGTCTATTGTGCTGATGAGATAAAGCAGGCACACACAACTAAGTGCAAAGGAGAAAAGATGACTGGGAATTGATGTTGTTGTTCACTTTACATGAATAACAAAAGATGTGTTTAACATTTTTTGTTTTGGATTGGGCTACTGATCCCCCCAAAATGCTGATGTCAAATAAAGAGGTAGGATCCATTCCCTATTAGAATGTGTTGACTGGAACAAGAGGTTTCATACTCTGCTATGAGACAAAGGTTCTTCAAAACAGAAAGTACGGGATTTGCCTTAAAAGCCAGGCTATGAAATCAGTCATGTCCTATCTCTGGCAATGGCTGAAGGAAAGAAAAGCCTTCCACAATCCACCAACCTAACAACATGCAGTTCAGAGGAGGTCAGGAATGAAAACTCTGCTGCTCTTTTTTAACCATTACTTTACACCTTCAAGAAGGAGGTTTCTTGCATGTAATGTGGAGAGCTATTGATCATGGTTACCCAATACTGTTTTCACTCTGGCCTTTAATGCACTGTTTATGTGGCGATAGTGAATTTTACAACCTGAAGCAGCGTGTATACAATGAAACACTGAGTATACAATTGTTGTGAAACCAACCACTGTCTTAGTTTGATAGAGCACTTCTATAATGCCAGCAGAAGCTTAAGCCTTGTCTTCATTGCCAAGAAGTAAAACCTTGATAAAAGCAGGGGAATTCGTATTTTTCATAGAGTTAGCATGTTATTGGCTGAATTATAATCCTAATCTGACAAAAAGGATGGATGAGCCAAATCAAGCCAGTGGTGTTAAATGGTGCCACACTGGATCTAAATGGGATTTTAATTGGGGTGAGTAAGTTAAAGAGGAAAATGCCTGTTTTGTCAGGGCTGGTGAAGGGAGCTCATGCGATGGGTCTGCAGTGCTCCTAACGCCTGTGCTGAGGAACTTCCTTTCTGCACAAAGACGGTATGCCGTTTACTTGCACTGGAAAATAAACTTTCTGCAGCATTTTCACAGATGATTAATCACTGTTGTTAACAGGGGCACTTCCAGCTGTATTTCCCATTGTTTTCCTTTCCTTAATTGTTTATCAGAAGCAGAAAGCTCTGATATCAATGTGAACTTAGGAAGTTTGGACTTTCACAGATTCTTGGTACCAACTGTCTGCTTTGTATTAAATGAAAAGTATATTTAAAAAGTAGATTGAAATAAGGGATGTGCTAACACCATCTTGGTTCTGTATGCTTCCTATTCATGTAGAGACAAAAGAGAATGGTTGCTTTAGTAAGTCTTTTTCTGTTTTTGCACAATGTTCATTCATTCTATGCTCCACCAGATGTGCTGTGTTTCATTTCCAACCAGGTTCCCATCTGTCCAGAAGGCTGGAGTTTGAAGGATCTCATTACTGTGAGGATGGACTACTTCTTATTCTGCCCATTTTGACTAAAAGGTAGGAAAGGGTGAAAGTAGGAAACAAAGTGGAAATAAAAAAACCCCAACCTCTTTTGAACATTTAAAAGTGAATGTAGAGGATTGTGAGCAATATTATAGGGAGACCTCAAACAATATATGAAATTAGGTGTTTGGTCTGAATTCAATGAAAGATAATGAAGGGTTTTGATATGATAATCCCACTTAAATGATTATTGAGTGGGGGGTGTATGTGTGTGTGAGCTGTGAGGGGAGGAGGAGTGTTACAATAAGCTAGCCAGCCAGTTCTGCTCTCAGTAAAGTGTCAGATCGGCTGTTTTGCTAAAGATAAATTTTTCATGTTCCAAATATTCTGAGAGAAAATAAACTATACTAATAGCAAGATGCGTAGTGATTTGCACATTATCCAAGCCATTGAGTTATTCCTGACTGTCCCTATTCTAGTTCTTGATTTGCAGGCCAGCTACACTCTGCAGCTGGAGCAAATTATATCAACAGAAGTGCTGATGTGACCACAAGTTGACAAAAGGACATGATTTCTAGTAGCAGAAAAGCAACTAGATTTTATGAAATTGTATCTAATAATGTTGTTTAACTCATGGATCTTGCATCTGACGTCTACTTTTTATCCAGTCCTTTCAGCAGCCCTTTGTTAGCAGTCACTCAGAAGAGGAAATAAAATGTAGCCATTGAAATAAAAATTGCTCTACGCTTTTTAATAGCTCAGCTGCAAGCTCTATTGTTTTATTTAATGGATTGTATAACTGAAGTCTTTCCTCATGACTATACTCATTTGGCTTCCTAGTTTCCAAACTAAACTACAGTATCTCGGGGTTCCAAAGTAAAGGATTGAGAGGGAGAGAGATGAAAGGATAAAAGAATCTTTGTATGTGCAGAATGCAAACTGCTGGAAGTGTTGTGGATCGGGAGTCAGAACAGCGACCAAGAGTCAAGAATTTCTGCACTGCATTTCCATTTCTGACATTGACTTGCTCTGTGCCCTAGGTTATTAAGCTCAGCCCCTCCACCTCTCAATTTACCAGTCTGCAAATGAGTGTAACAATATCTACCAGATCCAAAGACATGTAGTTAGTGTGAGTATTTGCACTTCGACAGCCTTGTGTAAAGTAGAGTCACAGACAAGTGAATTATTGTTCCATTAAATTTCTACATCACGCAGGAAAACTTCTCTCATCACCCAGTATTTGTCCAACTAAGCCAACAGTATCATGCAGTTAAAGAAATAGGATGCAAAAGTAAAATAATGGGTAGAGAAAGCATCAGATTACTGTTCTCTAGCCACTTAACCGCAGGTACAGGAGACCTAAATTGCTCTTACAGGTCTCTCACTGCCCCATTGTGTAACTTTTCCCACACCTGTTTTTTCCTGTGACGATTTCCTAGGGGACTGTCATTCGCAATTTGTACAGAGCCTGGCACCGTTGATCTCAGCTCCAAACGAGGCAGCAATCCGATAGCAATATCAAGAATAATGTCGTACTAGGGGTAACGCGTGATGAAAAAACATATTTTCTGTGACTGCATTAGCGGTAATCTCAGTGTAAAAATTTGAGGAGCCCTTGTAAGCCAAAAGGATTCTGCAGCACTACGGAGAAGAGTGAAATCACTGTGTCACTGGTAAAATATATAATTCGCTTCAGCAGAGAACTGAGAATGGCAGACATTCATCCAAGATTTGTAAAGTCATTTTCAGCCAAGTAACCCAAAGCAGCTTAAAAGTTAATTGACAGGTAATATGAACTTCGAGTGGTGATGAAGTAATAAAACCAGAGAGAATCAATCGTCATTTCCAATATGTTCTGAATGGTCTTCAAATATCTTCAACTCGAAAGAGTCTCGTGTTATCTCTGTGGCCTTTTGAGACTGTTTTTCAGAGAGTGTCTTGCACGTGCTCTTTAAAGAATTTGGGGAAAGCTTTCTTTTTGCCGTTGTCCCAGATGTACTTGTGCCTTGTAGGCATGTTCAGTGAAATGGAAAAAAAGGCCTTATTAAATCATCAAGTGCTAAGAAGGCTTTCAGCTGTGGAAGATACGCAATGTACATTGCAGTTGAAACAAATCATACAGTATAACCTGTTAAGGATGTAATTGAGATACATGTAATCATTAACCTTGGAACAGACTGGGAATCAGTTAATGAATCAAATCAATACCCTCTCCACTGATCCATAATAATTTGAAAGAAATGAAAAATTTAACAGTTGCTGTATGTGAGGTTATCATGGGCTGCAATTAGCTAGCCTCCGGGAGATTATGTTACCTAGTTACCAGAGGGTAAGTGTAATTTCCGTAGATCTTTTGGAAAGATTGTTATAATGACAGGTGCCAGACAATGAAATGGGTCAGAAAGAGACTTTAGGCGCTGGCTGTAGCTAGGTCAGCTTTCTGTCCCTCCAAGCAGCACATCCTTCTCCTGACATTTTGCACTCTCAGTTAGTGCTGCTGCCTGATGAAGACATTTCAATAGACTCTCAGCTGAGTGTATCTGTTACAAAAACTAATGAAATGTAATCTTTGTTTCATGTGCTGCTACCTGTCTGGAGCGCGCTGTTTTGTGCTTCTTCCAAGGTGTAAATGAAGGCTACGCTGTATGCTTAAAGCTGTACAGCTTCCACAAAGAGAGTGAAGCTTTTAAATTTCTGGGTGTGTGGAAAGATGCACTGGCCAAAGCGATAAATACAAACGAGAAACAAGATTCAAAAATACATGTAGAATATACGTGCCTAGATGGCAAATGTTAACGAGCCTATTTTATAACACTAAATAGGGTAGAGGAAGGAAAAAAACTGTTGTTTGCCTCCACAGCATGTACTCAGTGATACCCGTGCACAGTAGGATAGTTAGTTAGCTACCACATGCAAAGCAGAAAGCAGATGGTATGGTTGATATAGATCACAGGAACGTGAGTATCTGTGAGTGTGCATGTCTTTGTATGTTCGTGTGTAAATCAGCAAGGAGTTTGACATTGACATACTCCATCAAGTCTAGTTTATAAGGAACAAGTAGTGCAACATTCTGTGCATCTGGCAACATAACTAGCTCTGTCAATCTGTGGATACTGCTGACATTGTACTATTACCGTCACTTCCATCTGTTTTGTTTATATAGGGCTTGATTTACTTTCACCATGTGAATCAGTAGTGGGTAGAAATGTCCAAAAGTCTCTGGTTCCAATTAAACCTGTGGTGTATCGTGTTGCAGAATATTATCAGAAAGGGGAGCATTATTGCAAGGATTGTTACCTGTTTCTTCAATGGGAAATATCGATGTACATTATGGAATACAGAGGCATGTAAGCAGATCATAAAAGACTATTTCACCAAGGCAAATTCAGTCCTTGTTCATTTTCCTATCTTCAGGGATAAGGAAATTATGTTTGAGACAAGAGGCTGTTCATAGTCATAGTCGTAATTCATAGGTTAGTCCACCCTGTGTCAAATGCTTTTTTCTCTTTTCACCTCCTTGGTGCCACTCGTTGCTTTAAACTAAACCATGGAGGCGTTCTCTCTGCCAGATATTGCTGCCCAGAACCATGGTTAGAAAATCTGGATCTTGCTGCCCAGAACCATGGTTGGAAAATCAGGATCTCCTTTTCCTTTTCTCCTCCGTTACTCTAAGTGCAAACAGATAATAGGAGTGTTCTAGTTTAGGCACAACTTCTAATCTACCCTAGTTCACTGCACCCACCACTGACTTCAGCCACCTCTAAGGACAATCAAATGTACTGTTTAGCAGTATAAATGGGGACAGAAAATGTGTTATATAACTGAAATCATAATGTGGATTACATGAGCATATTATGATAGTAATCAACCTGGAATTTGAGCAGGTTAGATAACCTTAATTATGTGTCATAGGATCTTTTTTGCCCAGGCATAGTCAGGTCTACACTTTTATACCTCATATAAAGAAACAACAACAATCCTATTTAGGAGAACTAATTAATTACTTACTTGGAGGGCAGACTGACATCTGTTGAACAAAAATCTGTTTTCTGTGGTACCTGATCCTTGATTAAGGATCCTATCTTCAGGATTATACAATGTACCTTATTAGAAATTTAGCCATGTAACAAGGTGTTTATTGGAAACGCTGTAATGCAATGCTCCTGATGTTGAAAAGACGGATTCAAAAGTAGCTGTTATGAAACTGCAATGTTCCCTGTGGTATTTGGTAACAGGTCATGATTTGGTAACAGGTCCCAATATTCAGACCTGATTTTCTGCAGCTCCCAGGTTTAGTAAATGTCAGTTAGCTGCCCAGGCATGTTTGGCAATACAGAACAGGAAACAGGTAAGGATGATTTAAAGAAGCCTGAATACCATCTATTCTGACAAAATAAAAATGAGTGACTTGAGTCCTAACTGTTTGCCTGATCCCCCAGGTTACCCAGAGAAACCAAAGGTTTTCAAACCATGGCAATAAAATCCTCTTGTTTACTGATTTAGTGCACTTAGCTTAACAGAATAACCTTCTGTCAGAATAACCTGATGTCTTTTCTCCCACAGGCAAACCATGATGTCATCCAGACCAGCTAGTTCAGCCAAGTGCGCACAGGACATACCTTTAGCCCGACAGTCGATACTAGAGACATTGTTGATGCTCTGCTGTCATAGTTCAACCAAACAACCTGCAGGCAAAGATCATGGCCTTCCCTCTCTGTCCTTAGAGGAAGGAAACAACAAGACCTTTTTTTCTATGGCAAGAAGTTTCTAAATCTTCAAGCTTCAGACACAGCTCTCCCAGAAGAATAGCATCGTATTTGTTGCTAAGAATTCAGAGTGAGATATGATTCTCAGTCCGGGGGCTAAAAATGTCACTGTGAAAATTATCACAGTGGAAAAAAGAAGAAGAAAACCCACCCTAAACCAAAGGTACTTAATAGCTCTGCTGAAGTCCTATTTCAAATACCAGGAGGTATTCAGCCTGAGGTCTTTCATGGCTATGACAAATTTGAGATCCGGTACTCAAGTGCAATATGCTCACCCAAACTGGAAATGACAGGTTAAGTGCAGGAAGCCTGAATTGCACACATTTAGATATCTAAACAAGATTTAAATTATTCAAAACGTTTAATTTTCTTATTCTGGTGTTTGAAGGCACCCCGAGCTCTCACTGTCTCAATTTCAGGCAGTGCAATGTGGTGTGACAAGACTGGGACAACGTTTCCTTCTGGCTGTCAGGTATCACACCAGGCAGGATCCCGATTTCCTTGGGTTTCTTCACTTACTCATTATTTCACTCCAGCTATTTACAGAAACTTCAGCAGGAAAGACAGCCACTGCTCTGACTGTCAGGGCATAACACAGTTAGTGTATGCTCTCTCCATCACTCCACCATCAGTTGTAATGCGGTGGAGAGAGAAAGCAGATAGTTGGTGGTCTTTACTTCATAGACTTGCTATTGATACCTGATGAACTGAAGGTAAAACTTCCTTTCCACTGTTTGAGAGTAAATCTTGCACCGTATCTCAATAGTCATCAAGGGGATAGAGCATGCAGAAGGGAAAAATACATAGTAAATACAATTTATAGGGACCCCTCTCCATTGGCATCAATCCTTTCCCTTTTCACAGGTAAAACATCTAATTGCACAAACAAGAGCCTAATTGGAACATTCAGAAGCCTTATTTGCACATGTACATGTGCAAGATGTTCAGAATTAAGGCAGGATTTTGTAAGTATTTCTCTCTCTCTATTTTTTACACAGCTCACATAGTGCATAAGCTTTTGAGAAGATGTGTAGTCGGTTGTATTTCTTTCTGTCATCTCCAACATGATACGTGAAGAGAGCATTTAAAAAATAGTTTTCCATATAAATGAGAAAAAAGAAGCTTAAACACCTACAGAATCCTTAGATACTGCACATAGGTAACTCCAAGACATCCATCCTTGTAGCTGGATGCAGTCTGTGCAATGAAACAATAGGCACTTAACGAGACAGAAGGATGTCATGTATAGTTTAAGGCAGTCACCCTGGGATGAAGGTCATGGGTCTGGACTTTGTCCCTGGACCTTCTGTTTGTTGTTTTTCTGTGTATGGAAATATACAGCAACTCTCATGCACAGCTTTCCATTGGCAGATCTGAAAGCACTTTGAAAAGGGGGTGGTCAGTAGTGACCTGCTGAGGCAAGTGATATTCCTGCATTGCTGCCAGGGAATGGAGGATTATGCCATCACTGAACTATGGCTGAAGCTGTGAACTTCTGAGCAGGTGTACAATGCCTGATGACCTGCTTACATCGAGAAGCCTAACTGCTGGGCTTTGGGCTGTTCGTGGGTGAAACACGTACACCATCCTTATCCTATTTCCTAGCTATATACTGTGCAAAGTGTATCTGAACAGGACTTTCTTCAAGCATACTAAGTAACGATCAAGACAGGTTGGGGATATGGCCGTTGTGTGAAGCCAGGTCCTAGACGTCTTTGGGTCGAAGCTGCAGGTAACGGGGAAAAAGTCAAATAATGCTTCTGGCGCTTTATGTCTGTCCACTTTTTGAATAACTGACAATTTAGATGGCACCTGGAAATGGAGCGTATCTTCTGTTATTTTGCTGTGTTTCATTTGCATGGTGTTTCATTGAGATGCAAGACAGGAATCGAGCCTATCTCAACCAAAATCTTCATATGTGGCATATGAGGTGACTCCTTTATTTTTTGGATGCAGTACCATCACCACTTCACAGCTGTTTTTTTCCAGAGAGGACAGGTGGCAGATAATTCAGTAAAACTCAACTGAAATACAAAATTCATTAAACTTATTAAGAAATATAGAGGGTTATTATTGCCTGAAAAGCACATAGTAGCTTAGTTGGGGCGCCTAGGACTGCAGGCACTTAGTGTTTATGGAAACATCAGTAAATTTTGCCTTTGCAATTCCATGCATTTCATATTTAAAAAGGAAAAATTAATACTCATCCTACATCTCTGAGTAGTAAATTATCAGTAAAATTGTTTGAGGCCGATAGGTAAAAGGTAACATAGGAACCCAATAAAATATTTTTATTCTACCATTATTGTTTTATCATGTATTATAGCCAAAATCAGCACTCATAATCTGAAGCTAGCACAGAGTTATTATTTTTCATAATTTAATAATGATGATGCAGAGCATATGGCCAAAAAAGGCAAGGAAAACAGTTTTTGTAAAAACAAAGCTCAGTAGATGCACAATATTGAGTTTGTTGTAAAAAGATGTGCGTCCTTGCGGTTTCTAAAGCACGAACTCCAGGATTGTATTTATTCATCTGCTATTTACTCCTACTACAAACCACAGCATACCATTAACCTGCCTCCACTCCTGCATAAGGGTATGCCATTGCTGTTGTCTCTCCTCCATAGATGGTTAGTGCAGAGATGAGACATTCGGTGAATGCTTCTGCTTCTGAAAATGAGGAAAAAAGAAGGCCAATACCTCCTGCAATACGCGGCTATGGGAGCAAAGTGTGCAACTCAGGACTGAGACCTCCCATGTGAGTACTCTAATTAGTAGACTACAAACTACTGTGGCTCAGTGGCACTTCATCATGACAAGAAGTGCAACATACCTTTCTGAAAAGTGCAAAACTCACCATGAATAGTGTCTGACATGATGATCAAGGTTATCTTTGAGGAGACAGCAGATGAGTTCCTTCATGAGCTGACTCTAGTCTCCCAGGTCAAGGGAGTCGTCCCACTGAACTTTCTCCTCTGACTACATTTTGAAAGCAAGTGGCAGCACCCCTACATTTTCTGTGGTTTCTTGCTGTGTTTAGAAAGTCCTAGTATGTTTTAGCCCTTAGAAGCAGACATTTTGCTTGTAGTACAGGCTTGATATGGGCAGCCAGCTACTTATACCTGAAAGATGGGAAGTATTGCACCTACTCAGAAGGACTTAATTATGTGGATGGAGGTATGAAAGGTAGCTCCATGGACTTTATAGTTTGATATTTGCAGAGATGACAATGGCAGCTCCATGCAGGCTTTTACTAGGTAGTGTGTTCTTGCTGAAGCCTCTAGAGGAGACTCTGACATTGGGAGAGTTACAGACCAAAATTTTCCTGTGTATAACAGTACATTTGAAATTGGCCCATGTGTGTATGTTTCTTTCAAAGCAGAAGACAGGTTAGTTGCCTGTAACTGGAGCTGACTCCAGCAAAGATTTTAAAGATCCTGAAAGATCACAGGTAAATGAAAGTGACAAAATAAGTACCAGATCTAGAAATAAACTAATCACATTCAAAGCACGGACAGTTCGCAGAGCTCCTGTTGATGGAGAAAACAGTTACGGCCAACATGCCAACCTCTGAACCTGGTGTTGGTGGATGAGTGGGAGGAACGTCTGGTTACCACACCGGAGCAGTCTGAGCCTCAGGATGCATGGGACCTCGTGGCATTTGGCCTTTTCAGTGAGCTCCTGAGTGCTGTAGGCGAGTAGGATGGAAACTCATTCATTAGTCAATGAATGTTTAAGCTAAGCTGTTCATGTTTAAGCACACATAAGTGAGTCTGGGAGTCTTTGAAATTAAAAAGAAGAAATACTTGAAAGACTGACCCAAGCTGTATCTGGAGACTCCTCATGTTATCCTGATGGATAACAAGGGTGCAGCTCCTGCTGCCATTGGCCCAGGAGCATTCTGTCTGCATCTAAAACACATAAATATTTTTCTGAGGAATGAGTAGAAAGATCTAGTTACATGGGAGTGTGCTGTAATTGTCCTTTTTTTTTTTTTTGTGGCAGGTTTGACAGCAATATGAAGTGTCTGTGGAGAGAGAGTTCGCATTTTTGACTTCATGGTCACAGACATAAAGCTGTCATAAAGACACCACCTTGGACCTCCAGTCATGTCGTAGCTATTTGAAACAACCAAAGCTCCCTGCAACAAAGCATTTAGAGATTCTGGAAAATGGCTCTCAGGTAGCATGTGCACTAGTTACAACTCACTCTGGACTTTACTTAATATGCTAGAGTTACTTTGATTTTTCCTGTTTGAATTGAATTGTTTCCTGATTACAAGTTCCGTAATGACAAAAATGTTTTAACCCCAGGATAAAATGGCCAGTGGGTGCTAAACAACAGGTTTTACCTTGAGTTTCAACCACTTAAACAATTGAGTTGAAAGGTTATAAGCAAGCCTCTGCGCTCAGACACAATGGGAGCATGTAAGAAATTAGTGCTGCCTATGCTCTAAAAAGAGAAAAATCCACCCCTTTCACATTACCACTACCAGGTGGCTAATGACAGGGGGAAAAAAGGAGGAGGAGGAGGGGGAGGAGGAGGAGGAGGAAGAGGAAGATTCCCTTTCCAAGCTGTTGTTTTTATCCCTTTTTTTTTTTAATCTAGATTAATTTAAATGTAAGGAAAGACTACCTTTCTCTGTAGGTATAGTTCATTAGGTCACATAATGTATGTTTTGCAACAGCAGTCAAACTCTCTTCCATTTGTTTAAAAACCTCTCTGTGAGCAACAATGGACAGACTTCTCTGAGCATTTTCTACTTGAAAAAGTCTAATTTGTACTATCTCTGAAACTTTAAATGCATCATTTCCAAATCTGGTAAAATTGCTTCTGCTGTGAAAAAGAAGAAATATTTCTGAATTTCTTTCACCTCCCCCATTTTATCAAACATTTGTAAATGTTTTAAACTTTACAACACACTTGCAAGCTTTGGACTGACTTGTTCCTGGATGTCTGCAGTATTTGACTCCAGGGACTCTCAACTTGAAAATTCCTCTGAGAGAAAATGTGTGGGTATGTGTAAGGTAAAGAAGAGAGGAATTCTTTTTAATTGTATAAATGTACTCGTTGATTAAAGCCAGGAGGGTACCTTAGTAATTTTAAAGCCTATTTTTCATTAAAAAAACAAAGAAAAATGTTGAATAACACAACATTTTAATTATTGACTGAAACATAGCCAATCTACTTTATCTGTAACTGACTTTGTTAGGCCTCAGGTGCCCCACAGTGTAAGCAAGAATATGATAACTGAGCCTTATTCAAGCAAAGCAGTGACCATTCTGGCTATTTCTAATGTACCTAATTTGGCGAGTTCACTAGTTACTTCTTATTCTCTTGATTCACTTCGTTAAAGTGCATGTTAATTTGGAACCGATTCTCATTTTTCTGTTCATTAGTTAAATTGTGTGAATTGCCATATCCATAGATCTCATTCACTGACATAGCAACCAAGATAATATTTTATTCTTAACAACTACAATTTAAAACATTATTTCCCCTTTTGATCATGTCTCTGGATTTTTACTGAGTTTTGGATTTTGAAAAGACACCCTAGAGAGTCCCCTGCAAATATACTAAGATATCATAAAATTCTCATTTTGAATTAAAATGTCTTGACTTTGAAGTTTAGTTAAAACATGAACATGAAATGTCTATGGTATTACTCTGAGATTCCATCTGATTTCCTGATGAGCTCCTAAGTTTCTTGACAGTTTCTTGATCTACCATTAGGGATCTAAGGCATGATCAACGAGAGCTGGCTGGATTATCCTGACAGCCTCTTCAGTCAAAATCTCCCGTATCTGAAAGCATCTCTGATGTTCTTAATTTTCTTTTTTATAAAACTAACGAAAATTCAAAGAGAGGCACAAGGCTCATCAGAAAAGTGATGACTCTCAAATGAACTACTGGTCGTTTAACAAAGACCATGGTTTCTCCAGCAGGATCATGCTCTGTCAGCCCAGCTGGCAAACGTCTGAAACTTTTGACTACAAGCAAGACAAACAAGCAAACAGCTCCCTCTGTTCTACATCACTAAACTGACAGTCCCACCCTTTGTTTTAGACCAAGACTTCAACATACTCGCAACATGTGTGTCATATGAGTGTGAGTTACTTCTCATCTACACCCACTCATACTTCCTTCCTAATAGCAAGTTGTTCCAAAATGTCTCGTCAGCAGCCCCTTTCCTGCTGCTTCAAGAAAAAAAAGGGAAAAAAAAAAAAATTGAATCCGTGGTCCATTAGTTCGTTTTACCCAGTGAACTAAACTTGTTTGTTTTGCCCTTACAAAGCTAGATCTCCTTCCTGTTTGTGAATGAAACACTCATCAGCACAATGTAATGTGACTTCATTCAGTAGCAGCAGCTGCAGAAGCAGCCAAGAAGGGAGTTTTGGACATTCAGAGGAGGACTGTGCAAATATTTGGCTTTTGAGGTTTAGGAAGAGGAAAAGAAAATTCTTTTTTTTTTTTTTTTTTTTTTTTCTGCTGGGAATGTTTTCATTTTGGCATGATTTTTTTTAGTTCAGTTTTCTGCATCAAATTAAAAAAAAAGAAGAAAATATTTTGTTTGGGTTGAACAAAACACATTATTTGACCAACAGGAGACGTCATCTATTTTTAAATTTAAACTCACTTAAAATGCAATTTAGCTACTTTTTATGTAAATTCAAAGCAAAAACCTGATATACTTCATTTTGAAAATAAGCAGGTGTTTCCAAATTCTGTTCTTTCTCTTTTTCATTCTTTGAATTAAACAAAAACCTGCATCTGCTGCAATACCACCCCAGTACTTCCTGGTACCACTGCATGTTGCTATGTAATATTACATAGAGTCAACTTTGAAGCAAAATAGTTTAACTCATTTTTAACTTACATAATTATCTAAGTCAAATGATGCACTGAAAAATATCTTTTATCACTCCAGTATTTTTATCCCAAGGTTTCTTACTTTCAAACTTACCCTATAACTACCTTCCTAGGCTTGCTTTGCTGGTTTAATATTTTGACTCCAAGTATTTTTCTTTCCAATTCCTACCCCCATTTCTAACTTAAATAATCCCACTAGTCCTGCATTAATGAATTAAATGACATATTCTGCCATAACATTGTTCATATGGGTTGCACCATGTCAATGTATCTGCCTTGTCTGCCTAGACTATACAGTTCCACTAATTAAATGTATGTAGGTATCTAATCCTATGGTTAATCCTGTGACTTCAGTGTGACTCAGATGCCTAAATTCATGAGGTTTTGTGTCTCAGGTGTTTGGATAGGGGCAATCTGAACTGCTTTGTTTGTACAACGGTCTCAGCTGGTTCATTGATGTGAGCATAGAAACTGTGATTGATAATAATTGTCACTGTCGTGTCATCGTTGTTAACATCATCACTTAGTGCAAGACTAAAGTTAAGACAAGGCTTTTGCATTTCATGAGACGACCCTTTACGGATAGACACGGCTGGGGAAAAGAGTTTCATTTCAGATGTTTCTCACACCATGATTTCTATAAAATGAGCACACTGTACCGAAGTTTCCTTACAGCTGTACCCTGAACCACTGAAACAAGCTCTCTTTCTACTGGATTTTAGATGGGGCTTCCACTGCTGTTTCACCGCTAAGCCATCTGGACATATTGTCCACTAATTCTGTTTTCCAAACTAATGACAGCTGTCTGAATTCCGTGGTGAGAGCTGGGATCACCATTTTATTTTCTGATTTGTTGTTTTGCTCCTTTAAAACTTCGTGTAAGAGAATTGCCTTCACTGGGCAAAAGTAGAAAACATATTCTGAAATCTCATATTGGGAAAAGTCAGCTAATTTAGCCTTTCTTATAACCATACCAGTCACATTGCAGACCTCAGGCCCATTCCTGTCATTCTTATCCAGACAACCTTGCCTTCATATTGATTTTGCCTGAATAAAATAGGCTTTAATATTGTCCAAATAATGCAATGAAACTAATGCGCCAGGGGAAAAATAATTGTCCTATTTATACCATTTTCACACTCTTACAGATTTTGCATATTTTCTCTTTTCTGTATTTTTGTCAAGATTCCCATTAATGCTTTTGAAATTCCTATATTTATTGGACAAGCAATAGCTCAATAAATCACTTAAATAAAAAATATTTGACTTTTAAAATTAAAGTATCATGCAATCAAGTTTCTGTATTCTGAATATTTATTCAGATCATGTTACAAACAGCAAGGTGAAGAAGCATAAGTAAAACATTCAAGACCATTTTCTCCAAATTATGTTTACAATAATGTAAAAAATAACTATAAATCCACCTCGAATATAAGACCTCAGCACAGATTCAGATACCCAGCACTCTCATGACCAGTGCAATACAGCATCAGCAGCACGGCTTCTGAGATGCAGGCTCTCAGTTTCAGTCACACTACAGTTTCTCTCCCGGTGAAACTGTAGTTTTTCAGCAGGCTGAGAAGCGTCTTCTGCTCTGATTGACTTTTTCCTCAGAGGTATTCATCACATAATTGTAATCAGGAGAAGCCATTGTGTGTTGTTCCTACTGAAGTAGAGCATTTATAGCATTGCAATTAAGGCTTCATTGCTAATACACTGGGCATTTGCCTTTTCTGCAGATTTAATGGCACTTTGCTGTGTGATTGAGTTCAAGAAGATTGTGGAACACCTCTCCAAAAAACTTAATGCTTTTCTTCAAGCACTTCGAATATCTGCCAGCTTTAATGCAAGGGGCCAGACACCCACCTTCCTGTGGTGAAATTCCCTGTCAGCTTTCTAATACAACCCTTCTCTTAAGCTGCACTGTGTTGCAATAACTTTTTGCAGTCACCCTGGCAAAAGCAGGTTGTCTTATTTTCCCATGCCACCTACTTTCAAAGCACAAATGTAGTGGCTTTCTCAGCTGAATGTAAAAGTTTTCCAGTTCTACAAGAGTCACTGACATTTGGAAAACTCTTTGTGTCTCAAATCATATTAAAGAGAAGAAAAGTCTGGCAAATAGAGAAACAGTTGAAGGAGGGGAAAAGTGGATTGTGCACAATGAAGTAGCTCATCTTGAGCTTATTTTGTACATTCTCATGCTATAATAACTTTCATTTCTAAAAAAGTTGCTCTAATCTCTAAGAAAGTAACACTTGTTTAAAAAATATTTAGAAGTTAATCTCTGAATGGTTTCTGAGACATTTTTAATGGTTTCCCAATAGCGTTTTAAACAGGAAACGTGTTGCTTGTTTGAAAACAGATTTATTTCAACAAATTGCTGTTTTCCTTCCTCCCTAAAATGTTTAATTGAATGACATTACAAATACTTCTAGTTGTGCAGTGTCATTACATAGGCAGGGAGCCACTTTAGGTTTCCTTACATTGAAAGGGAGTCCAGAGGTAGCTGGATGCCCAGCTCTTGGTTGCATTGAACAACACTGCCGGTGGATTCGGTTCCCTGGCAGGATCATGTACCGAGGACCCAAAGTGTGACAGAAGTGGTAATCAGATAAGTCATCCCCTGTTTAGCACTCTGTATTTCCTCGCACTCTGCACAGACACATACACAATGCAAGCCTGTGTAATAGCTGCGTAAACCTCCTTGTGTACACTTTCCTTCAACGTAAGGGTGCTCCCAGAGAACAAGACCCATCTGAGCCCAGGCTATTCAGGCATATTGACTGCTTGATATTTGTCACTCCTACATAGCTGCATCATTTCTTGGTGCTAAACTCATTTGTGAAGATAGAGGTATGGTGGGAAATGACACCCACTGGTAGCAGCAAGTGGTGAAATTCAAAAGAGCTTTCGTTTACTCATTTTACAGTGTGATGTATTGGGTTTATGTTAAGTTATTGATATATTTTATTTGTCTCTTCTATTTTTAGAGGTTTTTTTTTTCCCTCTGCTGCTATGTAACTCCTTAGCCCCCTTCTAGATGATCTTTGTTCCTGTGACAAGCAAGTCATGGTAAAAAAAAGGCAGCTGGCATGAGTGCTGGTTTCCTCCCACCTCCCTCAGCCTGAAGTCAAGTTCATTCTGGGTCATCAAGGGAGTTGCAAGGAAAGGTTTGTGAGCAAGGATCAGCAGGACTTGTGTGGCATTGGCTCATATTGTCAACTTTCCCTCCTGAGTCGTAAGTGGTCTTCAATTTACCAAGAAAAATGATCTGGCCTGCCTTGCAAAAATGAGACCCAGAATTTATTGCAGCTGTTGTTTGATTTCAGCTTTCAATGCTGTATCCACAGCAAAGAAGCCCAAAGAAAAAATATGTAGGCAATCTGCTATTTTGTACTATATTTTTTTTTTTCAGTTATGTGGCTGTTACTTTAGTGACACATCCTTGTCCAGTGTATTCTAGGTGCTTACTACTGATGGGCAACTGGTTGATTCCAGCAGCACTGTGCAAAGGGACTGAAGAAATGAGAAATATGCATATAGAGGGCTAGACTTAGGAAGAAATTTTTCGGAAGATCAATCCACTGAGCACAGGGAAGTAGGAAGGAAAAGTAGAAGACAGGCTGGTTATATCATAGTGTCAGCTACAGTTTTAAGGATGTGCTTGTGTGACAGCAATTGCTTGTGTGACAGCAATTGTTGTGAATCCTCTACAGTTCCTAACTCTACAGTCATCTGATGTGATATATCACGATTCACTATGGCATGGGGAAGTGCTTGTGCTCTTGTTTTGCAGACAGGGAAGACCCCTGAAGCACTGAGTGGCTAAAAGAAGTGAATGCACAAAAGGCAGTAAAAGTGATCCAACCATCCCATTCTTACTTAACATCACAACTTAGATTCTCAGACCTCCCACTCATCCACAGCCAACCTACAGGGAACATAACCTTTTCTGCCAGTATAAATCTGAGCATATTCAGAACTGCCCAAATCTTAATCATACTCAGCAGCTAAAGAGCTATCTCATGCCTCAACAAGAGATCTGTCTGGATTTTGCCTGATTATCTTCCATGGTCTGCTCTGGGTCCTGTGCAATTAAAAGGTAGAGCAACAATCTAATTTTCTCAAGTACATTAGTGATAAGAACATTCACCTACATGAACTGGGGAGAAAAATAAATTTAAAAAAAAGGATAAAATTGTTCCTTCTCTGGATATGTTTTACAAGAAAGGGCTGGCTCTACCATGTATCTTCAGGAGAAGGATCAGAACCAAAATCTTACCAGAAGACCACTACCTCCTCGTAGTCCCAAAAGAACGTGTCTGTCCTGCCAAAGTATCCCTACTTGACATGCTCATTTTGGTAGATCCCCTTCCTAGGTACCCATTCTATTAAAAACACCTGATCCACTGCAGCAGTTTCCACCTGGCAGCTAGACCAACTTCATTTTGCAGGCTTGTCTCTTGCCCAAGGTTATGCAAGCTGGCTATGATGGAGGTGTGAAATGAACCCAGCTCTTCCAAGCACAATCCAAGCCCCAGAGCATCATCACTGTCTTTCCTTGCCTGGGTTGGAGCTGTAGTTACTCTCATCGCTCCAGAACAACCCTTCTGCCAATCTTGTCTTGGAGTTTTCGGCGCAAAGAAAGCCCTTAAAAAAAGGCACAGATAGGGCTATATGGGCAGGAGGTTTGAAATTTCGGCTGGAAAAAGACACAGGAAAATGTGTTTCAACTGGAAAATGACGCTTCCCCTAAGGTTTTTTGGCACAACTGGAAAAAAAAACATTAAGAAAAATTCCAGTGCAGTGAGAAGCATTGGGATGCAGTAGCTAGAAACTCTCTGGTTTCAGTAATGTCAATGTTGTTACTTTTCAAAATGGCTGTTATTTTCAGAAAAAAGCTTCAAATTTTAAAAGACAGGAAACTCTTTTCATTTGCAGTTGCTACTGTTTTGGACAAAGGCTGGTGATCAGGTATATGTGTATTAAATAACTTGGTGGTTATTTCAGTAAAACAGGAGCTACCACACTGGGAGATTGAAAAAAAAAAAAAAAAAAAAGGAAAAACGTGTTGCAGATTATCCTTGCCTGCATGTGTAAGTGCATGCATGTGGACAATCTTGATGTGGTTTTAAAACAGCACTAGCAAAAGACCAAATTCAAACCCCGAATCACTTGCGTTGTTAACAAAAGAGCTGAGATTCATGTTTTTACACAATGGCTTGTTTCTTGAGCAAATACAGTCATTTCATTAGTCTAATATTATTCTGGCTCTTTTAAGGGTTTTCAAGCTTTCTCATTTGTTTGCTCTCTTCTTTCCCTCATTTACAAACAAGCAAAAAGCATGTAAAAAATTCGAGTCAATCCTTAAACTTAGAATAAATGGCTAACCTTGGAGCATTTCTCATCAATGCTAGAAATCAGTTTAGGACAGTGAGACTGACAAATCAGTCTCCGTGATGACAGATGAAGACTTTGAAAACAAGAAGAAAAAGAGCCATTTACCAAGCTTCTTTTTTTTTGATGTAAACAGGAGAGGTCATGTCTTTCTAGCCTATATGGGCATTCATTCCAGTTATGATCTCAGCTGTGAAAAGGTTACGGGGAAGTATGTATCGGCAAGAATACTCACTCTGTTGCCAGGGGAATGGGAATAGTTGAGCTTATATTTGATCTTTTGTTGCCCATCATACTTCATACTTTTCATCTGTGTCATGCCACATCACACCAACATGACAGAGTAAGCTGTCTGAGCACCTTGACCCAGCTATTGCTGTCCCTCTAATGCTCCCCCACCCAGTCACTGACAGAGACTTCCCAGAGGTACCATAAGCAGGAATCTTTTCAGACAATTCTTCATGAGGCTATTTATAGAGCAAATTGTTACAAAAATAGCTCTGGAGCTGACATGTATTTTTCTTCTCTAGGGTAGGAGATGACCTATCCCTCCCTGCAGTGCTCTCTGTGGGCTGATGCTTCCTGAACTGCTTCCATATAGCGCAACTCCTGGACTCTAATCCAAGTTTTACAGTAACAAACACAAAAATGCATATTTTACCCTCAACAAGCATCTCTGGGGCTGTTCCAGCAACTGATCTCTGCATTTGATGGAGGCAGGACAGGCATGTGCTGCTATATGTCTGAAAGAGTCAACAGCTCTTCTCTCTCTTAGAGAGACAATTAGAAGGACAGCACTTTATAAGGATGTTTGTGACACTAGTCTGTGACTTTTCTATTTGCTTCTATAACAAATTTAAAGATTAAAAGATTTCCCAATCTCTCCCTACATTCAAAGGCTCTTTATGGAGTCCACTTCTGAATGGGTACGAAATGGCTATGAAAGAAGGAATTAGATGTGAAAAAAAGTTACCCCAAGAAATAGACCTAGATAATTTTCCTGTTCAGGAAAGACATGCTGGGACAGAGCAAATCCTACTTTACTTTTTGCTGACTGTACTTGCATGGTCCTTACTGAGTGGTACTATCTGAAGCAAAATATGGCATGTTATGCAGTCTTCCATGTGCTAGATTTCATGGAAGATAAGCAACTCCTTCTTCCCAATATTTTCACCACACATCTGAAAAGCAGTAAAACATTTGATAACAGAATATTTTCAGTGGAAGGCGTACTAACTCCAGAACTTCCTTTCTTCTGATGAATGGAGATCCACATATGACAGCTTCAGGTCATATTGATTTGCTCAGATATTACTTAGCTGTTATAAATAAGTCAAAGGGACTCTTCAATGCTCTGAGATAGTAAATTAAATTAATCTGAGCTACGCTATGATTTTTTTTACTTTCTTCAACACAGAGAATCATAGAAGCGTTGGTTGCATGTGACTTCTAAAGGTCATCCAACCTCCCACTTGAAATGGGACTATTGCCAACACTAGATCAGGCCAGCGATGGATTTGTCTAGCTGAGTCTTGAAAATCTCCAAGGACAAAGATTCCTCAGCCTCTCTGGGTCATTTCTTCTAACCTGCACTTATCTCCTGGTGAAGAAGTTTTTCTAATGTCCAATACGAAGCCTCTGACGCACAATCTGTGGCCATTGCCCTCTGTTAGATAGCCTGGCACTCCCTAGAAGAGTTTGGCTCTGCTGCCCTTGTAACAGCTCTTCACACACTTGTCAGCTGTTATTAGACTGTCCCTTTGCCTCCTTTTCCCCAGACCAACCAAGCTCATAACCCTCATCTTCTCCCCATGCACGATGTCCTCTAGACCTCTGACTCTTTTGGTGTCTCTCCACTGGAGCTCTACAGCTTCTCCACAGCTCTCTTGGACTTGGGACTCAAAACCAGACACAGTGTTCTGCAGTCAACCTGCTGGCCACACTCCCCCTAATGTAACTCAGCATGAAATTAGTCTTGTTCATGATGAGGGCTCTGTCGGCTCACCTTTGAGTTGGTCTTCACTGCAACCCTCATGTTCCCTTCAGCAGGCAAAAGGAAGTAGGATTTGTCCCTTTGCAGGACACGTGGAGAAAATCCAACAAAATGAAATAATCCAGTGATATCTTTCATAAGAGTTAACATTTAGCTCACTCTTGCTTTAGTTCACTGTTTTCCCCTCCCCCTGTATTGTGCACGATAACCCATTTTTCTGTCTTTTTTTCATCCAGCGGCAATAGTGCTGCTGAACGTGATCTACATTTACTTCTGGTGTACTGTGGGAGCAGCTAAGGCTACTCTGGTTCCAGCACATGGAAGGACCATGTATCAGCCAGAGGTGCCAGCAGTTCCGCTGCTCTGTATGCAATAGCAGCCATGTCCACTGACTCCTGAGGAGCCAGGGCAGATCCGGGCATGGCACCAGCTCCTGGAGGCCTCTTTTTCTAGCATCAGTATGGGAAGTAGTAGGAAGAAGGACCTACACTCTCCTGTGCAACTGCACCTGGTGTCTGCACGTATCTCAGTACTCCTCTGACTTTTCATGGTCTTTTGTCTTGTAATGTAATTAGGTTGGTTGGTTGGGGGACTTTTAGCTCTGCATACCTGTCTGCTTATTCTGTATGAATGGATCTGCTTATCGATAGGTCTGTTTATCTGCCTGTATGAAGGCTGCTATCACCAGGTTCTCTGGACAGGGGTAGAGAGCTATATTCAGGTCTATGGGAACTCGACTAATGTCAGTGAAATTCTAGTAAGGATCAATTTGGCATATGTGACTGCAAGAAGCAAATTTCAGACAGCAAGATACATTCATGTTTTCTAATACGTGTTAAAGGGAGGACCAAGTACATTCTGAATAATTTCAGAGTTGGGTGTTCAGCAGAATGCCATGTTCTCTTCAAGCCTCAAATAAATGTTATATGCAGAGTGTACCTGTTCTTGGTATTTTTTCATTCCTCTCTTTCTGTTGCTTTTCACAACAACAAACTAGTAAACATAGAAAGTGGGGTTCATTGTACTGTGCAATACTTTTTTTAAGAATTCTAGCAGAAAGGCTTTCTATATTTATGGTTCTAACGAAAAATGTGGCTAAAAATAGAACTGGTTTCCTCTCATCAAGGAATGAATCTGCCAAATGTTATTGCTATAGGAAATCTAAGTCACATTGGATTACCACCTGGCACTATCAAAGCTAAACTACTGTCAACTTTAAAGCAAGGAAAAAAGATCAAATTATCACGGGTTTATGAAATATGTTTAGAACTGCATTAACTCCTTTCAATCCTTTCATAACATAGTGAAAAGGAAAAAGTTACTCTTCAGTGGAGGAATTTATTGTAGCTCAAAAGGTGTTACAAATGAAGAAAATCAGAAAAGTTCAGATTCACAACTCAAAGATCAAGGAAGGAAGATAACAGTGAGAAGAAGAGGATGGAGTTAGCGTTTTGATACAATTAATCGTACAAAGCATGGATGTAATTATGGGGTATGCTTGGGCTCAGGTTTCTAAATTTACAGCTAATTTCACCAGCAGATGAAGTTTTGCAAGATGATCTAACCAATTTGGAAAAGTCTGAGATTCACTAAACATAAAAGATCAACTCTGCCCTTTTGAAAGGCCTCTGTTGATCATAAATCATTTGATTAAATTTGATCCTTTTTATACACAATTTACATAAGTATTGTTCAACCAATATAAGTTTCCAACCTGCTGGGAAATCTTAATGAACCAGAAATTGTAATGCATAAAATAGAAATGACATCCCATACATATTTTTTTAGATATATATGCACACAATATTTTATTTATTATATAAATTAAGCCACCAGTTTTAAAAGTAATTCCTCAGAATCAGTAATAAGTATTTAAGCACCCACCAAACCATATACATGTGGTCTTCAATTCATTCCTCCAGTTTCATCAGGGTGTCTGCATTTGGCTAAAGCTGAGGAGCAGTGTCTGCATTTTCTAAATGCTCGACATGCCCTTTGTTTATTTGGACCCCGTCTTCTTGGCAGATGGAGAGGCTGCCTCAACTATTTGGAGAATTTAAGACAGGGAAGCCGGCGTGGGTGTCTCCATGAGCTCTGGGACCTAATGCGGCTTGAAAGGGTGGCCTAAATTGTTTTAGGATTTGCAGATCTCAGGTTATCACCATCTTACAGACTACATCTACAACTGAAATTTACAGGACTCCTTCAATTAGGAGCAAACACAGGGAATCAGGCAGCATCCTGGCCAGCTAACCGTGGCTACTGGTTTGACTTCTGGGACTGCATCGCTAGTGTCCATCCGCTAGTAACTGATGCCTGAGAAATAGGACACTTTTTGTTTCTGGCCTAAATCTGTCCCTGAAGCAGCACGGTGGAAGCCAATAGCATTTTTACAGGAAGAATATGTTTCATGGAACAACAGTGTTAAACGCAAAGTATCCTATCCATTGGCCACTATCACCATCCCTGCTAGACCAGCGTAAAGGTGAAGTAACTTCTGATCTCTGATGCAACAACTGGCTCTGATCCATAAAGCATTAGGACCAGAGAAAACAATATTGCAAAGCACATGTTGGGTATTACAGTGCTGTGGTTCAAATTCAAAATTAATTTGTGTAATTTTGCATCTATACCTGTTTCTAATCAGTTGGCATGTGTTGCATGGTGTATCCTGACTGGGAAAAAGTAAGTAGGTTAGAACGAAAGGATGTCTGGAAATTATTAATGCATTCAAGCTAGTTCCCTGCAAATCGAGAAATATATTCTCTCACTGATGACGGTAAGGTTATTTTTTTCTCTGCTAGGAACCCCCACTTTTCCCAGAAGAGAAGAGACTAATTATAATTAAGAAAACACTGATCTAATGTTAAGTGAGGATAACAATATTTCCCAACATTTTTATTTTCTTTTTTTGGATTGGTAAGAGCAATATGATGGTGTTGACTTTGTTCACAAAAGAATCAACAATAGGACTTATGGTGTTTTTAAGGTGCAGCAAAATGTCAGTAGTCTTATATTTTTAATAATGATCTTATTTGCTGTAATCCTGGCAGCCTTGATGCATATTAGTTTCATTACTTTACAACATCAGTGGAGCCAAAATATTTCCTGTAGGTGGGTTCTGTTGAGTTTAAGTGGAATGTGTGGGGTCACAGTATATGTATTTCTAATTTTAGTATTGTTGTTTTGGGACCAGTGCTGTGTATAAGCCTAATTTGCTATACGTTTGTAGTAATTTTATGTGAGAAAATACACACTCACACAAAGATAATGATTTTAACTGAGTCCGTGCCTCATACAATATTCACTTTCACCAGTCGTTCTCCTCTTGCTGATGGAGTGCTCCTACTATTAACGACAAACCTCCTGATGATGCTGCTAAGAACAAGAGAGAAGCTGTTTGGCTTTATGGCAGGCATGGGGATAACTTGTTGATTTTTAGGGGCCTGCAAAGAGAATTAACACAGAAGAAACTGAGGAGGCTTAGACTGACCTGCTCTGTGGCAGGCGTCTACATGTGGGTGATAAAGGGGCAGGGGGGTGCCGTGCAGTTAATAATTTTACTCCTTTATGGATTGGTGCTTCCTTTCTCAGTGGACTCCCTTAAAATAAAAGTGCGATGTACTGGAGAGAAGTGATGGTGTCGACAAGCATGAAAATTACCCTGTTGCTTCATAAAGTCCTGAAAAAGAGAAAACCCACCTTAACAAGAGAAAGGAGAGCAGCCACTCCTTTGATAACAGGTAAATCTGACCTGCAGTTTTCAGCGAGGTACATGTTGCTGGCAAGCCTTAAGACATTTCAGCCTAAGGCCTTCCTTGTAAGTACTGACTTTTTTTCCTTTGTGTGCTTATCCTGATGAAATCTGTGTGACTAGTTTTCCATAAGCTTTTAAGTAAGGAAGCATAACACCTTAGGTTTCCCAAAGAGCAAACACTATCATCCAAGGAGTCCTTGCCAGAGAGCACAAAATTCCCAAAGGCTCACTCATCCCAAAAGATGCTCAAGTCCTTCCCAGGTCATAGTAAACCAAACTGTGACCCGTGTTCACTAACCAATTGGAGTTTTCTTTAAATTATTAGTTATTGACTACAGGCAGCTTTTAACAGCACTTCCTTTGTAAATGAAACAGGTTATAAAGTCTAAATCCTGTGAGCTAAGGCTCTCAGATTCTATCCCCACTTCTGTCGTTGGTCCAATGCTATATGGACTTACGCAGGACACTTGAGAGCATTTTAAAAGCTTTCATGCAATTTGTTTGGCAGAAACTATGATCTCTGTTGTTATCGTAATTTTCTGAGATGCTGACTTCCTACCTCTTTTCATTACTTTTTCTCTAAAAACTGAACTGTTTATTCAGATGCCTAGGTAATAATGTATTTTAATGTCTGGTTTCAGATTTGCCACGCTGAAAATATTGCCTTGCAACTGGACATGTTGAAGTAGTTTTCCTACATTGCATGCTGGTAAGGCAGTAGCAGGCCCAGGAAAATAATACTGAAGGATATTTTTCAATTTACGATATGAAGTTGAGACCTTCTTACCTCATTGGGGCAAAATAAGGTTGTCATAGCCGCTGTCCTTCCTGCTTATAGTTTCAAACTTTTCCCCTGTCAGACTGGACGGTAATTGCTACCTTATCATTGAGATACCTCTGAGGAGAATCCTTCTAAACATTGAAACATTAAAGGGGTAGGGTTGGTAAGTTTCTTTTCAGGCACAAAACCAGAGGACCATCTTTCAAGCCCATTTTATCTCTATGGTATGAGTTAAAAGTCAACATGATTTTACGTGAGTCAAAGCACGTCTGGAAAGAGCAAAAGGTGGCATTTCTGATTACTGCCTGCACTCCCTCATTTACACAGTGGAAAAGAGCATTTTTCCAAGCAAGCCCATGACACTTTGGGGATCCAATTTTGTGTAGTTTTTACTGCCTGGAGAGTAGGGGAGAAGCCCGCAGATTGCAGAACAGCTAGCACAGGGCTGCGAGTAAATGCATGCCCCTACAAAGCTGTTGCCAACGTAATTTTTAAATTACATCACTTGAGCCCCGTTTACATGTTTGTGCTTTACCAAATGAACCTCTGTGAATGAGAGGCAGCTCGTCTTTCACCGCCTATCATACCCCACTGGAATGCAACTCACCAATTTTAGCAATATATTTTTTAATTTTGTTTTTAGCATCAGACTGAATATGATCAAATCCCCCACCCCACCCCCCCGCCAGCTCCCAAATGCTCCTCTAGCTGTTTGCTGTGTTTTCCTGCCGGAGCCACAGCCTGATGCACATTCTCAGACTTGCTGATGAGTCACCCGACACAGGAGGACGCGGGGACGGAGCCTGCCCACTGGCCCGCGCAGCTGAAAACCAATACTGGTTGCTATTTAGATCAGCAGCAGAAATGCCAGTGTATTTGCAACATTTTTAAGGACGGTTCAGGAAGCTAGAAGTCGAAAAAAATATTCTCCTTCCCTGGTCTAATGCTGGATTTGCAGTGTTTACAAACAGCTGTTGCAACAGCCCCAAGCTCCAAAGAAATATGTGACACATCTGAGAATCTGACAGTCAAACCCAGCATTTGTTCCAGTGCATCCCTTCTAAGGCTTGGCGTAACAGGAGACGTGGTCCTCCTGGTATTTGTCACCGTGGCAGCTGTGTGCATGGCAGTGGCAATAGCTATGCGGTTACTTGCTCTGCTAGTTACTGCAGCAAGTAGAAAGTGAGCCCGCAGACACGGGAATTCAGACAGCCTTTGCTGCAGCCAGCAACAAGCGAGGAGCAAAGCCCTCTGCAAAAATAATTATATAAATAAAGGGATAAATAAAAGCATTCAGCAGGGGTCCACATAGCAACTTGGGTATTAAAGGCAACAACACAGGGCCTGAAAGCAAGGTTTGCCGCAGACCCATTTCTTGCTTCAGCGAGGTTTTAGGAAAACAGCAGTCCCACATTGACTCGTACCCTGCACCTCTGCTTCACCATGGCTGTTCCTCCACCCACTTTCCCTCCACTCTGAGATCCTGCAAAGGGAACCGGCATTTGCAATCCTTGCTGGGGCTGAAGGCGAATGCAAGACCTAAGGTCTCTTTCCCAGAGAAGCACAGCACAGTGTTAGGAGCAGAAGCAGCCACAGGAGCAACACCATTTCGCTCCGAGAAAACATACTACAGAAATGATGCAAAGTGCACACAAAACTACATGGCAGCTGTTTCATTAAGAAAACACTTCAAAACAACTGAGCTGTGTTCAGGTAAGGGATGATTTTCAGCGCACAGAACATGTTAGGAGGGGAAGTGGCTATACCCAAAAAAATACCAGATCTTTCTCAGCTGTTCCCAGCAGCAGCTACTGGGTCAAACCTTGAGGTTCTTGTGTTATAAACTGTTGTTCCTAAAGCACTCCACATTAACCGATGGCAATGTCCCCTGCAGGTAGGTTGAATTTTTATATTATATTATATTTTGGACAGGGCTTTTAAGATACCATCTTAAGGTTACTTTCTTTATATAACATCAATGGCTTATGTTTGTACTACCAATGAAACCCTATAGCTTTTAAAACACATGGAAAAAAAGATGCCTGGCATTTTTTACATAAGTAAGGTTTAGAGCAAATAGATGACAGGACTCAGGGATATTTTCACTTTTATCCCGTTAAACTTTACAAGTTTTAGCTCTGCTTCTGAATTCTTCAGAGAAGCTTCGAAATTCACAAGTTCATACAATTCACAGAGCATCTGTTGTGAAAAATAAAGAGATTGTGACTTCCAATTTAAATAACTAAGATTTCCATTATTAAAAATAAAATCCTTGTTATTTAAAATAAAGCCCAGAATAGGCAGCATGGGAGCGGCATAAAAAAATCTAACTTAGAAATTTCAGAATAAGCAGGGAATTGATATGAATTGGAGGACTCTATGTAGTCCATTAGAATTATCTCTATGTACACATGCAACATGAAATTAGAAATTAGGTGTCTAGCTGCCGTTGAAGCCTGTAGGAGTTACACACCAAGGCCTGGATACCTAAAGTACCAAAGCACCTATTAAAGTACCCTTTAAAGCAGCTGAATTCCAATAAAAGCAAAACAACTAAATCCTTTTCAAGAGCTGTGCCTCAACGACCTTTTGGGATTCTCAAAATCTTCTAATTGTAAAGCATTTAACTGTGTATCAGAAGAAACTCTTTAACAGATGGAGAGCACAAGGGGAGAAGAGGATGAAACAAGGGAGGTTTTGGGGGGACAGAGGACCTGCTCTTGGCAGAGGAAACTTCTGAAGAGGAGACTAAGAAGCCTGAAGATGTGGGTGACAGTCGGTGACATGCAGATGTTCCAATTGCATTTGAGGTTTGTTCAACCCTTTGTGTGCTGAAAATGAAGAATAAATTTGCATGTATCAAAGCCAGTGTGAATTTTGCGCAGCCCTAGTTCAATAATCTGTTTCCCAAAGCTCACTTTTGTTAACAGCCTCTTGTTGAGCATCTTTTACGCAGAGATCTCAAAGCTTTATAGATGATGCTCTGTGAGGCTGCCTTCCCTTGACAGACTGCAAACAGGGACATAAAGTGGTATATTTTCGATCTTGACTTCCCCCAGATCACCCAGAGGGAAATGGCACAGCTGGGACGCTGTCCTTCCAGTGCCTCACAGTCACAAAATGCCATACTAACACGGACATCCTCTCAACAATGTGTGTTAGGTAAAGTGTATTCTCCTTTACATATGCAGAAATAAGCCCAAAATAAGATAACGGTCTTATTAGAGGTCACACATCCTTTGCCAGCCAGGCTATTCTGCCAGATTTCTTACAGGTATACAGAATTAGGCTTTTCTAAGGGCTTCATCCGTAGTATTTTTACTCTTTCTGAAATACTCCTGTATCGCCAGCTGCTTTAGCCATGCTAAGGGAAAACATCAATTCAAAATGAGGTGATGGTGTGCTCAGGAGTGTCGCCTTAGCCAGGCAGGGACTGCTGGTTTAACAACACAAAGGAAGTTTTTAGAAAGGTGTTCTAAAGGCGTAAGTGGACTGAGGAAAGCACCACCCTGAAAGGATGGGGGACGAGGAGCTTGTGGTCAGCTTAAATGTGGCTCTGACTGCAGCCCACCTTTTTTAGCAGAACCTTTTGAATCATGCAGGAAAAAAACCCCAACCTCAAAGCCTCTTATCATTTGAAGAAACAATATCTAATTAAAGGTGCCAGGCTTTATTGCTGGTTTTTGCACTTCTACACTGTGTATAAAGTATTCCCTTTGGCTACCACGTGAGCAGCAAATTAGGTGAAGATTTTTGCCCAGGGTTTCAGGGGCATCTCTGTATCTCTTCCCTGTCTCTACCAAAGCTTCCTATAGTCAACCTATAGCACTCTTTGCCATTGCAAAACTTTGTCGTAAGCATAGGCCCCTGTGTCTCTATAAACGTCTCATGTCTCACTCAGGCCACATGCCCACAGCAGAGCACTGTCCATTTCAGTTGCTGGATTTTTTTCAGGTTTGAGAGATAAACATTAGATTCTCGGGGTTTGGGCTTCTTTTCTTCATTATTGCTTCCTAAGTTGTCATGGTTATCATTTGACACCCTCTCCACATTCTTTTTCTATTTAACAACTCTTGTACTCTCTTTTTTTACCCTGAATAAACAGGCTGCTTGAAACTGGAAGGGGGGGGGGGGGAGCAAACATTTGTGTGCAGAGAAAAACGTTCACAAGGGGCTGAAAGACATTTTTGACCCACAAAAAAACCCCACAGACTAATAGACTGCGTGGCATGACCAAAATGTCGCTATTTTTAAGTTGTCTGACTTATACCTGCCTCACATAATGGTCACTCTGAAAAGGATTTTGGCAGCCAGTTGACCACTAAGTATGAAGCTGATTTTTTGTATTATTTTTATTTGTTTTACATTGTGGTTAGGCTTTCAAACTTTTTCGCGGGGGGGGGGGGGGGGGGGGGGGGGGGGGGGGGGGCGCGGGGTGGAGACAGAGAGAGGGAGAGAAAAAGAAATAGCCCAAAGAGATGCGGAGAGATAGAAAGTTAGGAGGACAATTTACACACACAGACAACCCACACAGGCACACCGGAGAATTCAAAAATAGGATAGCAGAGAGGATTCATAAACAGCCCCTTGAAAACGTGCGCTCCCTTTTCCTTAGGAAAACACGCTGCCTCTCCGAGGAGCATCCCGAGCACAGAGCGCTGCAGATCTGTCATTACAAGGTGTGCTGGTGCGGTGACTGTCTGCAAACTTGGCTCCGGCACCGCTCAGCCCGGCTCCTCTCCCTGTTAGCTCAGCAATTTCCCAGTGGTCAGCCCGTCTATGCCATAATCACACGCTGGCGCCACAAGCGCGTTTCTTAACTGTACGCTGTACCTTGTAATGAATGCGTACTAAAATATACTAAACCGCCCCGATTCTGGAGCAGCCATGACCTCAGACTTGACAGCTCAACACCGTATTTGCTTATATAGCGTACCTGATAAAAAGGATGCCAGCTGCAATGAATGGAGCGTTTTCTCTCTATCTCTCCCTGTTAATTTTATGGTACATGGAGTATGAATTATTTCGCTCTCGTTCCACTCTTTCAATGGGTTAAGCTTCTCTGGGTTACCAGCAGTTAGAAGATGGTCTATGTGAAGTGCGGCTGGCCAGAAGAGATAAAGTGCACAGAGGACAGCCGTTTTGGAAACGCTTCTCTCAGGCAGAGGAGAAAAGTTTCTATTTCTTCTACAGTTACACACTTCTCCTTCCAGCACATGGCTTATCGTGCATCCAACTAGGAGTGAGTTACGTTAAATTATGTAAAGACCTGATCTCTCTGTCAGACTTCGCTGTAACTCATAAATAAAGGTGACCTGAGCTTGAGAGCCCCCCCAAATGTAAACTAAGGATGATTTTCCATTCCATAAAGGCTCAGATTTCACAAGCCTCGTTCAAACTCAGCAGGACTCTCTTTTTTCCCATTACTTTCATGTTGTTAAGTACAACAAGCCACAATATCAGGGCCTGTATCATAAGTAGCAATTAAAAAAAACCCACAAATGAAACACACAAAACACACAAAATCCAAGCAATGATGTGCACGATGACTGAGATCAAATTCAGGTAGTTTTCTGCAGCTGTTCTGTCATGTTTTGCATGCAGCTAACATGAGGAAGCTTTGAACCGAATTTTCAAAGTATTTCTCTTTTTTTTTTCTTTTTTTCTTTCCCACAGCCGCGTGATGGTAAAAGAGCCATAATTCACAAGAGAAGGTTCCTAAAAGCACCTTGCATTTTGGTAATATTAGCTAGAGCAGCTGTTATCATTATCCTACTACAGCAGTAGTGATTTGTCATCATTAAAAAAAAAAAAGGTTAAGGAGTCTTTACAAACCTGCATTCACGGTATATTTTGCATGATAATTTTGTCTAGCTTTGATGGAATACTCAAAATGCATTAAGTTTTTTGCTTTATCTTGGTTTTGAAGAAAAAAGTCCTTTTCCAAGTTATTTTAGAGGCCTTGGAAGGGACAACATGAAGCACAGCTTTGCAGGTTTTCCCATCAGGTGGAGCACAGTGTGGGTCCACACAGCTTGCCTTGCCTTGGTAGACCATTTTGCTGTCAGTAAGAAACTCTTGCCAAACTTTCTCCACTACGAAAAGCACAGCTAATTTTTCTGCTGTTTTTCCTTAGTGAGACCTGTAGGTTTACTGCCAGCTTTTTTCGGTTCAGGTGCATCAGATGCATTGTTCTCCTCATGTAAAACCCATATCAGATATCTGAACTACGTTAAGCTGAGCAGGCAGCTGGGACCTGACTCTTGTAATTCTGTAAGAAAGGTTCGTAGCGGAGGAGTTCCTCTTGATTTACAGTTGCATAAGGGAGAGAGAGTTCAGGCTGGGGACCTTGGTGTGCCTTGGCATGGCCCCAAAGGACGAAGATGAAGCGGCTTCTGCTGGGGTGGCATTGCCTTTGGTCTGACTGCAGTCTGTGAGGTATGCATTTTCTAGGCACCACTGAGAGGGCTGTCAGCCTTTCTGTAAGGGCTTTTGGGTGCCTCTGGCCATGGGGGACAGCTGAAGTTGAGCCACCTCTTGCCTGGGAGCAGCCTGGGTGGAGCAGGAGCTGGTGGTCCACCTTTTTCATGCCACCAGTGCAGAGCTGCAGCAACTCAATTGAATTGGCTTTAGAGCTTCTTTGTACGTGGAGGCAGACGGTGGTAGAGAACCATTCTGGCTGCCTTTGTTCGTTCACTCAACCTGCTTAGGTCAGCAGAAGGACTGTTTCAGCGAACATGACTTAGGGCAGCCTCATGGTGGAAGCAGTAACTCTAACACTGACCTTCTCTGCCTGACTCCTTTGTGCAAGATAGCTCAACTGTGTCTCACGAACGGTTGGAGCTTTTTTTTTTTCTTTCTTATTTAGATACTGAATTTAGGCAGCACAGCAGAGTGAATGACATTTATGCGAAGTGATATTATTTCTCATATTTTCCCTAAACTTGAAAATTCTGGCATTGATTCCTTGCTCACTTCCCACTGCACTAAACTGGTACTTCTCAGATACTGACAGCCATGCACATAAGGTGAATGAAGATTGAGACAATTGTCAATCTATCCGGTAGAAGTGCTGGTGCTTCAAAGTTTTTTGTGCACACTCTATTCTGATGCTGGTAAGAATTGCTATTACACTCAATTAAACATTTTCCTGACTGGCTGCTTTCTCTTTGATTGCTTTCTATTTTGGGGGGGGGGAAATAAAGTAAAAATAATTATAAAGTATATTTTAAAATGAACACAAGCAGCTCTATTTGCATGTGAAAAATTATATACTCAGGGGAGAAATAGGCTGAGGTTTGCATTGACAATCTATTTTGGCACAGACCACGCAAAATCACATGGAAGAAGTTTGTATCTGCAAAGGAAAATTTTATAGACACACCAAACTCAAGAAATTGAGTTAAATAGCCACAGGAGAGATGCAGAAAAAGCTCAGTGAAGACACAGGCTAACCAGAGCCTTTGCAGGACACTGTGACTCCACAGCTGGAGGAACAGGAGCAGCACGAGGACATCAGCGAGGTCAGCGACACCAGCCTTTTGAGATCCTGACTTTGGTCAACATTTCTAAAGTCGTGGGGTCTTGTTCAGCAATCTGGAACAGCTACAGCACCTCTAAAAAGCCTGCAACATGCTATGCAGATGGATCTGCATGAAGTTAATGCTGAATTGAATTAATTTGCATAGCATTAGTTCTCACAGACTAGTAAGTGTTTTTCCATTCCTTTGTACATTGTAATTCCAGCCAGACACTTTTTTTTTTTTTCAGCTGCAACTTCCCTTCAACACAGCCATGGCTCCATGTCTGACCATCACTCTCTAATGAACACCAGTTTGCATCATTTCTATTGAGTCAGCACTCCGGATCAGAGCCCTCGACAAAATCTGGGCTTTTCTGTGTTATTTCTACTTCCTTTATCACGTGCGGTACACTGTGATTACATTACCCTTAATAAATGTCCCCCCTCAGCTTCAAGCTGATGTCCTTTTAACAAGACGCAGCTAGAGAGCTGCGTGGATCTGCT
The DNA here is from genome assembly GCF_018139145.2 of Gymnogyps californianus. Lineage (NCBI taxonomy): Eukaryota > Metazoa > Chordata > Aves > Accipitriformes > Cathartidae > Gymnogyps > Gymnogyps californianus. The sequence goes on along the minus strand of NC_059500.1, from coordinate 3,635,450 downwards.
CCAGAGGAGACAGAAGGAAAGGGGAAGAAATGAGAAAAGAACAAGTGAAACTTTCTGCACAGCCGAGCAGCGAGTTACTTCCCCTCATGCAAAACGCAGGAGAAGGCCCATAGCTGGCTATGCTACCCTGCCAAAAATTAAAGGGAAAGAGATTAAAGAGAGACCCGAGTCTCTGGACAGAACTGTCAGGGTGCTCCTCGCATAAAGGATGGGCATGGGATGGACAGAGAGGGCAAAGAGGCCTCCCAAAGAGAAGCAGCCAGTGCTGGATGGAAACATCAGGCTGATAGGGCTTGAGGTCAGAGCTGGGGCGATGCATCAAGGAGGTGAAGGTGTCACCCAGATGCCAGAGAGAAAGCCACCTCCTCAAGAGCAGAGGGAAAGGGAGAAAGCTGCTTTAAAGTCATGGAGGCACAGAGGAAAATATTTGAAAAACCGAATTGCAAAGGAACAGATGCTATTTTTCAAGGACAATGGCTTTAATGTTTTCAGTAATCCCTCTGAAAGGCTCTAACTTTGCTGATCTACAACAAATAGTTAATTTTTCTATGTGCAGCCACCACGTTTGTAAGTGGGAGGAAGAGGTATTGAGTAAATACCCTGAGGTATGCTACAGGCTATGAGATAGAGATGACTTCACGGATCAGAAGGACCTTTACAGGACACTGAGAAATGGGACACTCGTTGCCAAAGTTTGACCAACACGTACAGGATAACCTGGATGCGTGAGGATCAGCATCTGAGGAGACAACCACGCTCCTTCCTCGCTTCCCGAGGAGCTGTCATAGCTGCAGTCAAGGCTCTGCCGTTGCACATGTAGCTGCAAGACAGGTCAGTGAGAAAGCCTGGCTAGCAAGGTCTGTCACCAGAGCTGCAGAGAGCATCTGACAGACGTGGTGATGCAGGAGATGATGGCCCATCTCTTCAAGAAAGGCAGCCATTTGAACCACCCCCCCCCAGGGAAAAACCTGAATTAGAAGATGTGGGAAGTCAGGGAGAGAAAGTCAAACAACATAGAGAGAAACAGAAGGTTATGCCTAGTGCCAAAGGGAAGAAAAAGACTAAGCCTTAAGCTAAGAAGGGGGGAAAGGCCAGGTCTGCGTTCACAGGGAAGAAAAAGAAAAAGGTTTGAGCACAAAATCAAAAGGAAGGAAAAAGACAAGCTGAAAGCCAGAGGGGGAGAGAGGGCAAAAATAAAGTCAGAGAGAAGAAAGAAGTACAGTGTGTTAACAGAGAGCCTGCTGAATAGGAGGCAGAATCATTCTCTCAGTTAAAAATTTGATCTCCTCATGTTTTCAACATACCCAAGCATTTCTGTAGTTAAAAATGGGAACCGGGCTAGAACACACAGAACATGTTATAATCTGCCTATCTCAGTACCCTTGAAAGCAAAGCAGCCGTTTGTGTCACTTCCATGACATTACTAATACCGTGTCTTTTGTATCCACAAGCAAATCTTGGCACAGCTTGGCTCTGGCTTGCAGCATAGACCCAAGAAGAAGAAAACCTATTAGGGCCGCAGACACTCAAAAGTGTGAAGAGTTATGTTCCTAGAAACCTGGATTTTGTTGGATCAGTGGCAATGTGCTTAGAGTAAAATAATAATTTGTCATAGTGGGAAAAATAAAATATTATACAAGACAATGACAACTCAAATATTTACAGGTAAAACAAGTAATAAAGGCGGAGATGTTGTCAGATCTAAAGATAAACAGAGAACCGACAATTTTAAGTGACTAACATAAAATTACACGAGTAAACTTTTTACCTAAGAAGTCTAAATTCATCTGCTGCGAAGCCAGGAATATGTGAGTACTGCACATGCTACTTATAAGGAGTCTATTTATACCTAAGAAGAGAATACAATAAAGTTCCTAGATGCATGCTTTATCCAGGCAGAAAATAGAAGGACACATAGCTCCTCTGGATGTTTCTTTAGAGGACGACTTTGGAAATGGTTTGACGAAGGCATGCTAACTATCAGTTTCATTTGCTGCTCTGCCATTGAGCACAGTGGACAGACTGCAACATTAGAGAGCAACGTACAGTAGGCTTCACAAGAAATGTGCCTTTATCTTCAAAGTAGCAGATTTATTGATTTTAATAAGTAGAAAATATCTACACGGACATTAGACAAACACAGACTCAACACAGACCGAGAAAAAGCTGATAATTGTATTAAACTGACTGAGTTTTTGTTACATGTGTTTGGGAAATTTCCAATAACACAGAGTGCCAAAAGGCCTGCTTGTGAGTCTGACAAAAATCCCACAGAACTAAACAAGATAAATATTATATGATTTTTCTCAGACACAAATTGTACTGCATTGCATAAGTATAAGGGCAGGCTTCTGCAACCTTGCTTGGGCAATGTAACACTTACTTTTGGGGGTAGTTCTGCTATTACCGGGACTGATGTCAGTACAACAGGCACGCTACCTGAATACTCGCAGAACACAGCCCATTGATCGAGCTGGGAAAAATGCTGTAAGGTTGTCCCCCAGGAGCAATGGCCATGGCTGCAAGGTCTTGTTTCCTTCAGGGTTCTAGGTCTGTGCCTAAAAGCAGGCTTGATGGGATTAGCACTTTATAAAGCTCTGTAGGGATGGATAATGAGGATTTCTGCTCACATTTCCAGTAAGTAATAAGAGTCTAACAAGGTTTATGGAGCTAGTGCAAGTGGAATTTTAGAAGCTTTTGCTTTAGTGCATGACCAGATGGTGGTGAGAAGAAGAGTGGTCGGGCTTCCGCGGTGGAAATTGTGACTGACTGGGTGATGAAATAAAAGCATTTGGGAAAGGAGAGTGGGAAGGCACTGGACTGCGATAGCTCGGAGCCGGAGGAGTAAGTTTGGGGTAGAGGCAGAGAAGTCTGCACCACTACAGCAAACTTCAGGAAGCTGCTACGTGTAGGAGCTCTGTTTCACTGGTGGCACAGCTAGAAAGTATGTACTGCAGAAGGCACAACTCTGAACTGTGGGAAGCGAGGGAGGCATAAGGACACATGCAGACCAAGGAAAAAACAAAACTTCAAGAGGCTCATCATTAAATAAGCATCCTTCCTCCAATCTACTAAGTGAAGTGGAAGTCATATGAAAAAAAGAAAAGTGATCATGCCATTAACTCAGTACCATAATGTGTCTATATATATCCAAGGGCATTGAATTCAGTGTGCATAAGGTGCCTAAACTCTTCCAGTGCCTTGCTGATGATCATTCAATATTTTGAATATCATGCTTTTTATGAAGCTTGCATGAATGCTTGTGTATGCATGTGTAATTAAGTGTAAAGTAAGACCCCCCAGAGATACAGAGGGATCTCAGAGCTGATCCGATGGCTCACGAGATCTAGTTCAAACCTCAGGGCTGATATTATCCCCTCAGAAATAAAAAGGAGTGCACACACTTACTGGTATACACACACACACACCATTGTACTGGTGTTTCTGAGTCAGTGGGTCTGCACACCGAGAACCCTTGGCTTTTGGGACGAGTCCTGGGACGTTTGCCCCAGGATGTTTCAGAGATGTGAAAGCATGGCGCAAACGGAAGGAGGTTTAAATCCAAGAGTTTCAAAGTGAAGGGTGACTCTAATCTTAACTCCTGGCTTTGGTAGAGGGAGGAGGCCAGATGGTGTGATTAAAGGGCAGAGAGTGTCAAGGTCATCCATAATTACCATAATTTTGCATTTCTTGAGCTATTTCGGTTTGTGTCATAACATTAATGTTATTTAAAGTACACTCGTTTGTTTGCTTGTTTGTTTTAGAAAAGAGACAAAATTGCAAATTTAAGAAATATATCCAAATTCCTGCAGTATTCAGAGGACTCCAGACCTGCAGCTCCGAGCCAGCCTCTGAGGAAGCAGGGCCAGCAAGGCAGGCAGACTTTGAACCAAGGCTTTGCTTTGGCTTTATACCTCCTCTTTTCTTGTTTCTCTCACAGGAGCATGAGTAGTGGATAAAGTCTTTCTTTCTCTTTCTTTCCTTCTTTCTTTCCTTCTTTCCTTCTTTCCTTCTTTCCTTCTTTCTTTCTTTCTTTCTTTCTCTCTTTCTTTCTTCTCTCTTTCTCTCTTTCTCTCTTTCTCTCTTTTTTGAATCAGCTGAGTGAAACAACACAAACACTTAAATGCCAGCTAGTTGTTTTCCAGGGCTTGCTCTTTCTACGCATCCCCCGTTTTGTATTTTAATGCATGTTAAAATGTACAGTGATTACTGTAAGCCTTCACATGAGCTATAAGTACGTGCACCTACAATTTGAGCATCTCACAATGCTTGTTATGGAAAACAGGTTTTACAGCTTCCGTCTGTTAGGTACTGGTAGCCTTTTCTTTGGTGGTGTTGAGATCTCTGAGCAACGCTCAGCATCCTTTGCGTGAGCGATCATGCTTGTCACAGTGGTCCCGTCTTTAGCAGGTGGTGGGGAGTGGGACGAGTTGCTGCAGATTGCGATCCACTGGTCTTACTCAGGCCAGGAAGCAGGTCTGTGGGTGGAAAGTGGAAATGGTGGTCTTCTCAGCAGAATAAAGGAAGTCTCACCAGAAGACAATAACTGAAAGGAAGTGCACATGGAAACATCCCATCACCCACACCAAACTGCAGTAAAACCTCATGCAGCTGAAGGAGGTTTATGGGATCTTTGAAGCATAGCCACCCACAACTGTCATCGGACCAATCTGTGTGGGTTTTTTTAATAGTACTTTGGGGTTTTTTCCCTCCTTTTTTGATTGGCAGGCATAAGCTCTACTCTTCATGTATGTGTGTGTGTATATATACATAAAGAGAGAGAGAAAACATGCACGGTTTTGTCCTTTATCCTGTCCATGTTCTAAAATAAGATGAAGAACGTGTTCCCCAAAATAATTTTATTCACCCAAAAAGTGAATGAAAAAGTCCCCAAAGATATCCCACAAGCGGGACTGCCATCATGGTCGAACATTTAAGAGGAGATGAGTCACAGTCATGGTTTGGCTCATACAGAAGTCATGATCTTGCTCCCTTGAAACTGATAGCCTAACCTCAGCTGGCATCAGCAGAAATACAATCAAGTTGAAGTGAGATTTCACTTTTACAGTCTGGGGCCAAATACTCATCTGTTCTTGTTTCTTTTTGCAGTTTTTATTTAAAAGCTGGCCCTTGGATGGCTGGGTGTGGGCTCGGGTTGAACTGCTATAGCTGGATGAAATGTTTTCAGCTAAGTGTATAGCTAGCCTGCTTTAAGTTTCGTCTGAAGAACACGGCTCAGATCCAGTTTTCAGATAACTATAATCCCACCTTTGATGAATTTGAGTATGGTAAACAGAAAGCATGAGTTGTTGACATTTCTTTGAAAAATTTGCATTTTATTTAAAATGTTTTGTCCCTTTCCTGTATGATTTTTTGTGTATTTGCATTCGGTGCAGCTTTATTTACATAAGGTGCAACTAAAAATGGATTTTTAACTCATTCTCTAAGAAACTGTTCCTGTTCAGTGGAATGAGCAAGTAAGTGAATAAATGAAGTGCTTAAATCCAACAGGTATGCACCTTAAGTGGCTTGTTAAAAGAGACATGGCCTCAAAAGCACAGTCGTAAAGAAGAAACACAGCATGTTTCCATCCATCCAGAGACCAGGAAAGCTGCCATCCAACACGAATGCCTAACATATGACAGCAACAGCTAACACTAACACAAGCCATCCTCTTCTCTCTCCATCCTTTCCAAGTCCCTCTGTCTGCCACTGCACATGCCCAGACACAACCCAGGTCCTCCGTGTGGGGCGTGTTGGTTCCAAAATCTTGCTCTGCTCAACATGGCATGCTGTGCTACACAGTTCAGGCAATAAGAGGAGGCCACTGCAGTCATCTGTTAGGAGATGGGAATGCACAGTGTGGGACAGGATAGCAGTGGGCTCAGGATTGTGCCTTAGAGATGTACGCAGAAGTATGCAGTCTCCTCAGACTTCATGAATTGTATCTGAAGTCTTTCTGATGTGATGCAGTCCAATCTATGCATTGGACTGCAAAGGCAGAAAGACACCATCAGAGGTTTTTCTTCATTTATTTAAGGTCATGTCAATAAAAGACCAAAACCACCCGAAACTCCCAACAGGTCAGGTCGCTCCAGTTATCTTAAGACAGAATACGAGCAAAGCAAGGGAATGCCATGTTCAGGCTGAGTCTTCATTCTCCAACACGGCAGTCGCCTTGCACCCCGTAATCAGACCCCATTCACCGCAATGCATGTGAGCCTGTCCCTCTCCCTCGCTGCCCGCTCTCTTCTCCTCCCACAACCCACATGTGCCTGTGCCAGGCTCTCCACTGGCAATGGACCTGATGATGCAAGCAGAAGGAGCAGGTTGATAGTTTGAAGTCGGGGGCTGGGGGAAAAAAAAAAAAAAAAGAGGAAAAAGAAAGGTCTTCCAATTGCTTACGATTTTCAGTTTGCCAAGCAATAAACAAAACCCCCAGAGCCGCCAGCTCCTTCAAAATTGCCATTTTTATCCGCGCTGCTCCACCAAGCAGCTCGGAGCGGTACCCGCAGTACCCTGACACAAAACCACAGGAGGGTGTGGTTCCTGCTTCTGCTGGGCGCAGAACAGGGAAGCTATTTATTTCGGGTGCATCTCTGTTCAGTGAGTCATGTTTCGACTGGAAAATTGGCCACAGCTTTCTTGCAGATCTTTGTTGCCAGCAAAGCTGGCATGTTACCCAATTCCTCCCAGCTCCCTTTCTCCCCCCCACCCCCTTCCCCAGCTTGGGCTGCCTTTACATTGTTAAAGCCCCCGTTTAATAATAGTCATTGTTCCATGTTAACCTTGAGAGTCGGGGAGAAAGGACAGTGAAGGGCGTAGCTGTGTGCTATAATGAGCATTTGGTGCTATAGCAGGTGGGAAAGGCTTTGGGGATCTGGGCAGATTAGAAAGAGAGGGGGCTCTAGCAGATGTTGAGCAGGATGATGTATTGCTGTTCACTCTGGGATTCAGACAATACCAGCACAAAAGTAGAACAGGGAAACGGGGAAAAAAAATTGATCCCTTCTGATACAAACTGGGCTAGAAACCAGACATGCTTGAAAGTGAGCATTTAAAAAAGACAAATATGTTTCCAGGCCCAGCACCTTCTCCTCTCTGTGACTGCCAGATTTCTCTTTTAAAACATCATCTCAGGTATGATTTATTTTACATTAACTTAAGCCTTGAAGCGTTACATAGAACTTCTCCTTCCTTTCCCCTCCTCCCAGGCAGAAACTGGAAATGAATGCATCTGAACTTCGTCCTCTGCAACACACACCTCACAGTCAGCCCAGACAGGACACATACAGCAGCTGTAAATAAGGTCTCACCTATACACCAAAGGTCAACAGCACTTAGAAATCCAAATTGCTTTCTTCAGCTCCTATTGCAACACTTCCAAAATATTTTAATGGCATCATTCCTAGTCTCTTTATCCCATATAGCATAGTGAACCTCAAAAGTAAATGACACATAATTGCCTATTGGCTAGACACCTATATAAAAAAATGTATGTTAAGAGGACTAAAAAACAGATCTTAAATGATGAAACTTTGTCTTATGGAGGACTAACACCTCAAGAGGCAATGGTGCATCTGTTGTAATAAATAATCTGCAGAAGATGAAAGAAAGTCAGGCTTAGCTTTGACCTTGATTTTCTGGAATGCAAATTGAAGTGAGATACTGGGTGCACAGCACATTGAAAAGTGAGGTTTTTTAAGGCAGATACCTAAATATGGATATAGGACCTTAGTTTTGGAGTCCCACTAGAGTTGAAAATCTAGGCCTAATTTCTGTTTCTGTTTGCAAAAATGTTGTCAAGAAACTCGCATCTTTCTGAAGTTTATTAGATAATTAAAATTGTTCTCTGTGAAATAGTTTCTGATCAGCAGATCATCCCTTTTGCATTCTTTACATGTGAGTAATATACAAAATCTGGGTTACTCAGTCTTGACTGGCTCGGCTCTGTGCACTGACTAATGAATGCATCTGAAATTGTTGCTGTAAAGGAGTTTATCTGCAGACTGTCCCACAGACAGCCACGGGTCGGGGCAGCGGTTGCTGAGAAACAGCTCAGGCCAACGCTTTCCAGCATCCTGGAAATCCTTCAGCCATCCCTGATTTCTGACTCCAGAAGACTGCCAAAACCCCCAGCAACAATAACCTTCCCCATCAGAAGAAACACAAAAAAATAACATAGGATATTACTATATCTATTCTCCTTAGTGGGGTTGTCTATCAAGGGGGGAAAATATTCTGATTCCTACAGGCATCAGCTTTACTATTTAGATGGCCAACAAATGGCACGTAACAGGAATACATGGAAATGAAAGGAAAGTGGAACCGGTTGGTAATAGTTTATAGCAATCTCAAACATCTGTAAATCCAAAGCTGAGCTTGAATTAGTAAGGGCTTTTCTGATAACCATCAGCCAAAGCCTTCCTCCTCCAGCAGAAGCAGTCTGCTATCCTCCTCAGTAATTGCTGGCTGGCGAAGGTTGTGCCGGTGGTCTGGTTATCACTCCTGCCCCTGAGGCTCTGCAGGTGATGGCAGGGAATGTTCTCCCCTCCCATGGTCCGCTCGCCTGGGGACAAAGGGATGCGGTGTCACTCTCCAGCGGGAGCAGGGGGTGAAGGTGCGAGTGAGGCTTTCTCCCTTGTTACATATCTACGCTTAAATAAAGTATCTTTTGTGAGTTTACCCGGCAACAGCAATCCCTTGCCTCAATTAGCAGAATCCAATTAAATAAAAAAAAAAAAAAAAAACCCAGTTCAGAGAATCTCATCACCATATTCACATCGAGTGCCCTGTTTCCCCCCACCCCGATAAGTGCCAGTGCAGAGAAAGATCAACTCTCTTCCTGCCACTCATCCCTTTGGTGGAACAGACGCTGTTCAAACCCACCTGTGTTCTCACATTTTATATGGTTTTTTTGTTCATGGCTGGGAAAAATTACCGAGCATGAAAATGAGGTAAATATTAATAATGCTTAATAATGCTTTACATGTCAGTCATGCTTTTTATGAGCAATTGCATTGCATGATGAGCAGCACCCAAAGGCACAGTCTCCAGAAGTCTCTGGTTGTGCTCCCTGCCCCTTCTCTAAACAGAAAAGCCCCAAAATAACAAATAGGATACATATGGGGCACTCAGGAGTAGCCAAACACTCACGACAAATTTTAATTTGTGACTTCTTCCAGTATCTAGAGGCCTCAGGTTTGGACTGCAGGTTTTGCTAGTATACAGCAAATCTAATTGCATCAAAATGGGAAAGATGAGGGCCAATCATCACCTCATCTTGTTCTAGTCATTGGCAATTATGTGGCTCAAGAAACATCACTGCATTTTGGTTTAGGCACCAAAATAGAAATCTACTATTTTCTGTTATCCTATATCTGCTGACCATCAGCCTCAACAGAGGTGGCTGAGGCCAAATACCTCCTTCATTCCAGATCAGATCACCATCATTGCTGGGCTCCAGCAGACACTCATGGAAATGGGTGAGCAAGTAAAACTGAGAAATTGGAAGAAAAATGGCAAGAGGAGAATTATGGACTCCATTGTCATAGCAGCTGCATGTTGCGTGCACAGCTCTTTCTGGAGTCAGTGGTCCTTGGACATCTGCAGAAGTCACCATTTAAGAAAGTGAAAGGAAAAAGGGAAGAGGTGACTAATGATGATTGTTAATTGGATCTATGGACACAGCTAAAATTAAAAAAATGCTTGAAATATGGTTTGATTTATTGGTATGCAGGATAAGCTTTGAGCAAAATAAAAAAATATCTCTGAAATGAAAGGGAAATATGTTTCACAGTGGAAAAAAAAAAAAAACCAATCTAGAAGTGCTGACTGGGAATAACAACAAAAGCCAGATGGCATAAAATGGCATCTTTAGGGATTATGTGGCATAAGGAGCTGTGCACAAAAGCATGCTCTGAGTCCTTAAAAATCTATCACCGCTTACTGGGCATGCTCAGTGTCCTTAGATAGCCACATTAACTTACTTAATGTGCTCTGGCCTTAAAAGCTGGACAATCATCTCTACCATTTAAGCTCTCTGCCCTCAGTTATCCTCAGCAGTTCATCAAGCTTCCTCTGCTGTGCTGTTACATATCCTCAGCAATTCAGGATATTCTGCATTATCAGAAACTTGAAAGAGGATCCTTTATCATAGTTAACAACACAAATCACCCCCCTATAGGCATAAGACTCCTCCCACTGTCTTGTTCATTTATTGGGAAAGGTAATGAAGCTTTAAGCAGCTCACTTAAATTTCTTCTAGACAGATCTGCAACATCACTGAAATGTTTTCCCATCATATGAATATAAAGGGGCAGGAAACTTATTTTCATCTACCCACCCAAAATTATGCTCTACTGGATGTGAGTGCGAGATTGAGTCATTAGCGAAACATCCATTTAAACAACTCATTAACTTAATACCGTAACCAGTATTGAACTTCACATTTGTCAAAACTGAAGTTCTCTGTGCATTTAATTCCAAGAAGACCCTGCCTACTCCTTTTCATCTTTCCACCAACAAGGAAATACTCTAACTGCAATCAAAACCAAGCCCAGTATCATTTACATTACAATCGTAAAAAGTCCCATCAGTAGTTCAGACATCCAGACACCATATTCCATTTGCTTATGGAGATTTACAGAAATCTTCTTAACAGCAAAGAAGATTTCCCTCCTCAGACCATCAGCTTCTAAACTCAGCCTTTTTCTCCTTTCTTCAGTGCAGGATTTATGCATATAAAAAGAAATAAATGAATCAGCTTTTTCTACTTACACAAGAACCCAATGCTTATTTGGATCAAACCTGTAATAGAAGTGCTGACCTGTAGAAAACCTCTGCAACAAGTCTGTTGTATTTGCAGACCTTTTCTTTAAACATACAACAATATCTTATTTATAACAGTACAATCTATAATACTCATTTCAGGACTCAGACTTTTATTTCTCACTTATGAACACAAGACATGCAAATATGATGATTCAGTTCAATATGCAACTTTCTTCCAGCCAGTTTGGATCCTATTGGACTGCAAATCACAATATTCAGGAATGGAGCAAAAGTTCCCAGTATCGCTGGAATTCTAGACATCCTGCTGAATCCACCTTTAATTAAAAGTTAAACTGTGCTGGCCTTATTTTGAAAAGCTTAGATCACTGTGAAACATTACACTACTTTTTTTTCTTAAATAGTGTGTGAATTTTTTACTCATGAAATGTGCCAGATTGACAGTCCTCAACCCTCCTGTATCCACAGAATGGGTGGAACAGTAACATAATCTCCTGAATGTTTTCTGGCATTGATGGGAATAATTTCACTTGGCTTCTAATTTCGATAGAAATAGAGTCAGTCCTCAGAGCAGGAAATGAACTTTCACAAGATAAATCCTCCCAAAATACTACTGAAAGATATTTAATTTAGTGACTGTGAGACAGGTACTAAAAGTATCTGTGAGTGAGGGAAGGGAAAAATAAGCACTCATATTCTCTGTGTATATCTGAAAGGTGTAAAATCACTACATATCTGCCTGAAATTTCCAGTGTGAATTTTCCTGCAGAGAGAGAATGCCTGACTGGTATAGAAATGGTATATCCCATTTCTATTCCCCTCCTATGGATCTTGGTATGCAGGGTGCATTATGAATAACAAAGAACATAGCTATTCTCCACTGTCATCTATGAGTGGAAGATGACCCTGTAGAGCAATGATAATTTTGTTCCATTTGCAAACAGCCCAGAACTCTCCTGTATTGCCTTAGAGTGTCAAACAATTGACCTGGAAATCACCTCTGCTGGAAAATTAGCTGTGACTAAGTCCCTTGTACCTCTTTCTTGAGAATCAGGAGCAATTGAAACATGAAAAATATTTAGATGGGGATTTATGAAGTCAGAACTGTCCTGATTAAGCTGAACTGAAAAAGACCAGGGAGGTAGCAAGTCAGTTAAGAAAAATGGAGCTGAACCTAGGCAAAATGTGATGCTGAGTATTATCTCTGTATCAGAGACCCTGTCTGACACAGCAGATTTAGCAGCAGCCACACTACACCACTATATTCTGAGTCCTTTACCACAAGGCTGCCCATTGTACCATTTTGAGGGCAAAACAGTTGAAGTGAATATCCATGAGAACCCCATTACCAGAGGGAAATGATTTTAGTGCAAGCTAATGGAAACCACATTACAAGAGTAACTTATTTTACTGCAAGCCTATGAAAACCACATTACAATGGTCAAACAATCTCATTTCAAGTCCACTGAGACCAGATTAATAAAGCCATTATCAAAGTAAAACAATTTCAAATGAACTCTATGGGGATTCAGTTTTAAATGGCAAAAAGATTTCAATGCATATTGAAAAAGGCCCCTTGAATGCTATTATGGTGTACCATCAAATGTACAATCAAAGTTATGGGGGGCTAGCTACATGATTATAAAAAAACGGGTACAGTCTTTTCCAAAATCTACTAATTTGACTAACAATTTGCTATTAATTACCGTTTGTGTTCTGTTTATTGCTTCCTTTCCAGTGTGTGACTTGAGTTCATTAGAAAGCGATACATGCAAAATGAATTTTAAAACATTTCAAGAAGTCATTATGACAACCCCAAAGGCAGCAACAACATTCAGCCACTTGTGACAAGCATGCGTACAATATTTTGGGAAGGAAAAAGCTGCAATAAGTCCTTCTCCCTTTGCCTCTCATGTGTCAGGAGCAATAATCGTCATGGACCACATGCTGAGAAGAACACAGGACTTGTGTCTGAATTAATCCGCAAAGTAGACTATGCGTAGAAGAAGAAGGAAAATGGAGAGCCTGCATGTTCCCTCTTGAAACTAGGAAGGCTGTGCTCATATCAGACAAGCTGTTGTGACATTTGTCAGTTACACATGCATCTGTGTGCACACACTCATACACGTGTATAAGAAATGACCTCAAGTGATGCTTTCACCTTTCTCCTTTGATTTGTTCCCCCAACATCCTTTGTGTTCACTCCTGCTGTAGGAAAAGAAGCTTTTGCTGTCAAAAGCTGAAGAGGAAAACCTTTCTTCAAGTTTTTTAGAGATGGTCCCAGGCACTCATATTTGATGGATCAGTCCAAATGTTAGCAGGTCCTTTTCACTTTGTAGAGTGACCAGCCATGAAACTTAGAGTGCAACATGCTCACCCTCTTTCAGTCTCAGTGAATCTCTAACGCTCATCTGCAAAGGAAAGGAGCTTTGGCAGAGTAGACTTGAGTCTGCTTTCACCAGAACAAGCTATATTTTGTTGGCTAAGAAAGTCCCCAGAAAAGTGCATTTAAATCTACTCAAGCAGAAGCTGTTGTTAAATGTGGCTACCCAGAAGAAAGCAGACAAATATGTGACTCTGTGGACAGCAGTCTGGTGCCTGTATGCTGAGAGTGCCCTGATGTACAAAAGAGGCTGTATCGGAAGAAACAGAAGAAATGCCTTGCTTACCTTGAGTCATATATCCTGAGTTATCTCTTGAGATGCCTTCCAGCTTTACATTTCCATAAGAGTACAATCAGGCTTAGTAGGTATCAGGTTAGCACCTCAGCTCTGCCTACTAAACTCAAACCTTCTGCGTGCAGAAGACAAGAAAAAATTTAGACATGAGAAGAATTCTGGCTTAAATCTTAGATACCTGTGGATTTAAAGCATCTATAGGTTTTGGTGGTGGGGTGAAAGAATTTGCTCTGTAACTTTATAAACTCATTCCAAGTTGACTTCAGCTGCGAAAATCCTTTTGTAGATCTAGCTGTAGGTCTCTGTACCCACTATGCAGAGAAATACTTTACAATCAGTGACTAATTTCAATGTGTATCTTCAGATATCCTGTTGGAGTATGACAACTTTGTAAGATGACAATAACAGTAAAAGTAGTAGTATCTTCTCTGGCATAAAAGACAAAAAGTTCAGGTACTGTGTTGAGTTTTGAGATCATGGTGAAGAATTAGTAAAGTGCTTACTATTGAAACGTTTTTTCTATTCAGATGAGAAATCAAATCATGATCCCTAATGCATCTTTGGTTGTCGAGATGTAGTTAACGATCTTCTAAAAAGTTACAATAGAAAGTATTTTAATAGTATTATCAGCTCCAAAATATTACATTCGTAGGTTGCAGTTGTGGGTCTTTGAGCTATTCCCTAAGTTTGACTAGGGAGAAAAAAAAAGAATAAAAGGATCCCTTGATATTTCTGAGTGGCATACTATTGATAGCCAGCACAAGAAAAAACAAAATAGGATCAGATTGAGTATAACATGAAAATAACCCATTCCTCTAATCCCACCTCAAAGTTCCACAGAACGATACAATTGCCAGATTTGGTGAAACTCACCTAAATTGTGTTTGTCCTTAGAAGTATACAAATATTTAAGTTAACTCTAAACTTTGCCTGCTCTCCATTATGCCTTATGGACATAAGAAAAGGGATGAGCAACAAACATTTTAAAAATATCTCACGTTACTGGGAGCTAAATCTGTCAACTAAATATAAATATTTTTCTAAGCAACATATACTGGAATAATTGGAGATGTATTTTTCTGAATGAACTGCACCAGAGTAATTCAAATGAACGCATTACATGGTGTTTGTAAAGATTCATAATGGTCCTGTCCTCCAATAGTGGACCACACGTGATCCGTTAGAAGAAGGTACACCTCTGGCAGTGGCCAGATTTAAGTCAGAACTCTTGATTTGCTCAATTTCTGTCCCACCCTCAATGATATTTTAATGCAGTTTTTGTCTTCATCTCTAACAGTGCTGCTAAATAGGTCTGATTCTCTGGAAAAATAATAGTTTTTCAAAATCAGCATTTTCCTGCTGATTTGCCAGCTGTTTCAATAAACCCCTCAAACTTACTAACTGGTAAGTCTGAGTGCCATCCACTGCAGCGATGTTCCGGGTTTAGATTCTGCTGATCTCAAATACAAAAATCTCTTTAATAAATACGTAATTTTCTATCAAGCATGGGGTAGTTTTGGTGGTTTTTTTTTTAATATTTCCCAAGCAATCTCAAAGCAAATATGCACTGTACACCTACTTAGGCAAATCC
Source organism: Gymnogyps californianus (assembly GCF_018139145.2). Classification (NCBI taxonomy): domain Eukaryota; kingdom Metazoa; phylum Chordata; class Aves; order Accipitriformes; family Cathartidae; genus Gymnogyps; species Gymnogyps californianus. The sequence continues at coordinate 3,620,390 of NC_059500.1, read as the reverse complement.
AAATACCTCTGACAGAGAATCAGTACCTCTGCTTGCATTTCTTATTTTTCTGTTACTGTGGCTACTACTGATCAACTAAAAAATAATTATTTGAAGTTATTTCATTTAAAAGTAATATCAGGGTCTTGAGTTTGAACACATATTTTCAATAGCTTCTTTACTGCACTACGTCAAGCAGAGGTGAGGATTTCAGATGCACACACAAAATCACAATCACAGCACAATGAAAACTGCTAAAAGTTGATTTCTCAAAATCCTTTTGTGACAGAGAAAAAATGAAACAAGCACAGCCCACAGTCTTACTCAGACTCCAGGTGTATCACAGGACTGAGTTTTCATACTTTTGTCATTTTCTTGAAAGTCTTACCTTAATTGAGTGTGCACATCTTCATTACTTCCAATTGTTGAAAGAAATGAGAACTCAAGGCTGGTAATAACAGTAAGAACACAGCTATAATAAGTTCAGTAAGATAAGAATACTTGTTGTGGGTTTATATTTAGAACCAGTTACTTCTACCCACAGAAAATTCACAACTGTTGATTTTTGCAGGAATAAATGCCTCCAAAACAAAGTTGACTCACTACATGTTTCTACAAATTAAAAAAAAAAAAAAGGTTTTCCCTTACTAATACAATGAAAGACTGTGGATTCGCTTTTGAGAACCTTGTTGTCTTGTAATCCTGAGCACACGTATTTCAGCGTACTAGAAGAAAGCAACCACGCTGGTGGGTGTCAGCGCTGAAAACTTCTGGTACGGATTCTGTCTTTTTTTGTTTGCCATTGATACACAAAGCTGGCTCAACAGCTTAGTGGTAGTATACAAAAGTTGCAATAGATACCGCAACTTAAAAAATATCAAAATGCTAGAACTTCAGCACTGAAAACACTTCTGTCTGAACAGGAGGGGAGATCCTTGATCTAGAAGCATTGAGCTGTCCCACTATCTAAGATCATTAATAGGGGAAACACACACACTAACTCAGAAGTACAACAGAATTAGTCTTGAAACAGTAGTCCATGGAGAGCATTTCACTAAAATACTAAGAGGACCCTGAAGTGCTGGTCAGTCACTATTGGCAGCTGAGCTGTGTATTGGAAGAGAAGACACGTAAGCAACTGGTCTGGAACTTGGTATTTCCAAGCTGGAGATGCACTGAGTAGACACACAGATTAACCTGTGCTAAAAGCAGTCCTTAAGCAACTTTGAAGATAAGTGTTAGCCTTGCAGATTGCAAGACTGTAAAGACTGCCTCAAGCATGGCTGGAGAAGCCTCTAAAGCACTTAGGACCCTGCACATCCAAACATATCTGCGAGGTTAATACACTGGGTTAATGGACTGAGTAGACTGTGAGATGGACAGAAGATAGGTGGAAGTGAAGCAAACCACATCTACAGTCAGTCTTGAGGCTGTTTCTGAGAGTGGCAGTGATGTATCCAAAGAAGAAAAAAAGAAAAAGAAGGGAGGCAATTTGGTAATATTGATAAGATGGAGGAAATGTTTGGGACCCAATACAAACTTAGACCTAAAGCTTGATCTGAATCTCACCAAACTGTCTCTTTATTATCATCAGTTGCAATTTGAAAACTGGATATATTTAATTATCTTGATTTCAAACTCTGCACTGATATCCCATTCTTAGGACTGATTCTTTGAAAGTCAACAAATCTCTGCTCAAGACAATGAAATATTTTTAGCAGCTTTGATATATTTGCACATTTGCAGATGCTGTGATCACCATGTGTGCCACGTATCTAGCTGAGTCATAGGCTGTGGCTCTGACAGTCCTCATGAGCTAATCAAGCATAAGTCAAAGTATGGCAATAACATAAGTGAATGGAGACTGAGCATGTGTAGGAACTACACATGAAATGTCATACTACCCAATAACCAAGTCAAACCAGCCGTTTACTTGGGCCTCATTTCTAACTGGTAGATTAAAAAAAGAGGATGAATGAGGTGGAAAGTAGATGAGTTTAAGAAAACTTAAGCACAACTTTCAGCATTTCACGGCAGCCTAAATCAGCACTGGTGTCATTGCATAGTGACTTTGCTAAAGGATGCAAGCAGAGAATCCAGACCAGGCTGTTCTTGCATGCGAAGTTCAGGTATCAACTCCTGCAGGCCAGTGTACCTGATAGCACATTCACCTTAATATAAAGAAGTGTTAAATTGTCCATAAAAAGAGTTGAGAAGATACATTAATTCTTAAAGATAAGCGAGATTCAGTGTTCATGATCTTGTCTGGCTCTTCTCTGCATTGACATACCAACCCCACCTCTCCTGTTAAGAGTGATACAGGTAGATATCAGCATGGTTTAGGCTTTAGAAGCTCATTATAGGCTTATTGGTTACAATGTTTTGAGGAAAGATGAATGAAAGTTTAGAGAAAGAACATGTTCACTAGCTTCTCACTTCTTGGCATGTGGATCAAATACATAAAATGAGTTTGGCAATCTCAAATAGTTTTGCAGTCTACCACAGCTGAATCGATTTGCTCATAAAGAGAGACAAAAATCACGAATAAGAATATCAGCAGAAGTGGTGCCTATCTAGTTCTGTTTGTGGGTTCACATCCACTCTTCATTTATTTGTTTCTCTGTAAGCATCACATTTCATTTAATACTTTAAAGTTCATGTTCTTCAAATAAGATTAATACAGTGTGCCCTGATTTCCAATGAAAGATGCAAAGATTTCATTTCTCAAATAACAAGATCTGGTCTTACAGTTTTTCATCTAATTTTTCCTTTCCTTTTATTTTCTAGTGAGTTGCATATGCATAAGAGCTACAGAATCTGAAACATTTGGTAAGGCTGTACAAAATTACAGTTTAAACAGTATGACTTACCATAAATTGTTGTCTGAACCTTTTTTTTCACTGATATTTCTTTGGATATAATTTTTCTGCCCATGGATTAAAAAGAGCTGAAAGAGAGTGCTCCCTTGGAAAAGTTTCCCGTCTTCCTCACGGAGAAAGAACTGTTTTCTTCTGGATGTCTGCTGTTCTGCCCCAGCCAGTCTTTCCTTGCACTGGTCTTTGAAGTTAAAACCCCCTCTTCTCCCACCCATCATATGTCTGACACACAGAAAGTGACAGACTTTGAACTTCAAAGGTTTGCCCAAGCAAAGTGGAGAGGTCCAACAAATGAAAAAGAAAGAGCGACAGGAAAAAAAAAAAAAGGAGATACTTTTTTTAAAAAGGGAGGACTAGCTGGAGCACATAAAAATCAAGTATTCTGGTTCACTGCATCGCCTACACTGTTTGTGATATTCCCATTGCAAAGCACATCCTGGAATATCTCTGAATTAAAAGTTGAATTTTGCAGGGTGGGCTCCAGAAGTTCCCATCTCCAGAAGTTCCCAGCTGCCCTGATCAGCTGCTGTAACTGGAGTTTTAAAAAAGGCACAACTGATCAGCTAGTTAGATCATACAGAAGAACATGTATGAAGTTAATTTAAGATTTTAAATGGAGTGTATTGTAGAGAGGATGATATTTGAAGACAGTGAGCAAAATTAACGTCAACTACATTATCTAATTCCTCAAATTTTCTGGGAATTAAGCGTAGTGATATTCTGCAGTATTGAAGATAATAATGATTCCTTTAGTTTCCTTAGCAGAGGAGTGGGAAGAATATAGCTTTTTGAGAAACACCAGTTATTTTAAAATAAAACAAAACAATCTTTTTTCAGTAAATACCTTTGAGTTACATAGGTATACGAGTAAGCTGCAGCACCTTTTATCCAAGTGAGGACCACTTCAAGAAGAGTAGTGATGTAATGTGAAACTATTTTGGAAGCCCCTCCCACAACATTCGAGCCTGAGCATCCAATTCCTTCCCCCATTTCTACCCTCACTGTAGGGACAGGGATTTACTTCAATACATTATGCACCAAAAGGATATGAAAAGTCAATGTCCAGGTCTCTAAATAGCAAATATGCCTATTTCCTGATTTGGGGTCCTCATCTCATCCTGATGCATTTGACAGCAGTAGAACTTGGAATTCCATTTGCCTCAGCCGGCTCCCCATCGCTAACATGTCCATTTTTGTGCAGCTACCTGAAGAGCAGTACCTGGATGGCACATCTCTTCTCAAGCTTTCTTTCAACCTTAAATGCATCCCACTCAGCTACAGAATACTCTTGTCCTCCTGCCTTGGGATACAGATAGGCAAAACACAATCATGTTATTTCCTCAAATGTGGTTGATATTTATTCCATCAAATAGATGGAAAATATGACTGAAGACGGACCCTTCCACAGATAAATTTTAGGCAACAACTTCAGTTCCAATTAACTGAAGCTGTAGAATATATCTAAACCACGAAAATTTTACCAATGCAGCAGCACAAAAGAAAAAATGAAACTGAAAATTGTATTGTATAGTACTGGCGTAGAAAAGGATATTTCGTATTTATAAAAGGTATCCAAGGTCAAATTTAACTGAGAGCAAAATATGACCTGCATTTGACTTCATTGCACAAAGGCTATATAGTACTGTGTTCAGGTTATTTCAACTCCTTGCTTAATATGAATTTTATAAGTAACCATATGCCACCACAATGCCTCTAAACTGAATACAGCATTAAAATAAATATGATAAAACCCCTGCATATAATTACCTACCTGGATAAAATGTTTTAAGTCTGATTCCTTGTCAGAAAGGAATGGAAATTTTTACAATTCATAGCACTCAGTGCCAATATTCAGCATATTTAAATATTTGAGTATTTAGATGCCTAACCTAATGAACTTTATGTAGATAGCTCTTTAATAATCTGACCCATAGATACAGGTTAAGTGCAAATGAGTCAAAGATCACACCAAAGCCCACAAAGCCCAGCGATGGATTCCCAGCACTCATGTTTGAACTTGTCAGCAATTCACAGTCCTCATTTTTTCAGAAATTCTCTCTCTTATCTGTTCATCTTAAAAAATCTTTGCTTTTTTTTTGTTTTTTAAATTGAAAAAGCTCCAAGTAAAAACCCTCATGTCTTCCTTTTCTTCATGACCACTCCAGCATACATACTTCTTGGACACATATCTCTTGTTTCCTTTGTCTCCAATCTTTTGCAGATGACAGTCCATTTAAAGCTATAATGCTTGCAAGTTTTACCAAGACATTTTTCCCTACATGTTTATCTTGCCTCTTTGTAAATACATTATTGATGCTCTTTATTGTAGACTATGACTTTAAACTTCTTCTCCCTCTGTCTCCCAGAACAAAGACTCAAGTCTTTGGCTGGATGCTCAGGGAGGTAGAGCCCTTTGCAAGGAATCATCGCACTTTGATATCTTATCTCTCTCTATGTCCACATGCAGGTGGTATGAGGGATGACTTGGTTGCTGCCATTTCTCCTTCACCAGCTATTCAGAAACCTCCTATGCTCCCACTGAGCTTGTTCCTTTTGCTCCTTGATCAGGCCTGCGCCTACGAAATGCAACCTGTCTTTAAAAAAGCAGCCACAATAATTCTTTTGCAGAATCTGTTCTCTGGATTTTTTCTTAAAGTGCATTTATATATGTGCCTGGAAAGGATGGCCTCTTCTTAAATAATTGTCATGAATTGTACCTACTTAGAGGTTAATTATCTGTTCATTGAACTCTTTCTTAGTAAAAATACATATATTCTGATCCAAATATACAAGAGGAAAGCACATTATTTTATTCATGCTAAAATCTGGCCTGAGAAGAAATTCCAATAAATAACTTCACCACTGAGACATATGATAAAGTATATGCACTTCTTGTTCAATGTTTGGGTTTTTTTTTCATTTAGTTGTACGTGTATCAGGTAACGGATCTGTAGCTGTTAGCAATGTGATACTTATGATTAATGTGACTGCATAGGATGTGAGCGTTAGAGATTACCTGGAGGTTTGGCAGGATTCTTGTTTTCTTCTCGAAAATCAAGTGGCATTCATAATACGTAAAAAAAGAAGGAAAAAAATGAATAAAAATATAAATACATCTGAGCACTTCTATACTGTAATTTGTAATCATGTTTAAGCACATACTGAGTGAAACAGTCTTAAATTGCTTGTAGGTAAGGACAACAAAAGTGAACTACTACTCATGTGTAGCCTTAGAGGGAAGGATTGGTGCCAACTGCTTTTGTTTTCACTATCAGATGCAGAGTCAGAAACAATGCTTACAGCCACAGGATCTCTCACTCTGGAGCTCAGCGTCCTGCTTTTAGCTGCAGACAGAATATGGAAGATTGCTGCATCAGAAGAAAAAAAAGGGGAAAAAAAAGAAAGAAAAAAAAAGGCATGTTTTCCAAATAATTCTTAATCTCCAAAAAATGCTGGTTCCAGAGAGGTTCTGTACATGAGTGCAGGATGAGGTTTGTGTGTTACACCCCAATAAAACCCTAGAAAGTGTGAATTCATAGATACAGTCATAGCTTATTGCTGTCCCTTCACCACTATGTGCTTACGGAGAACTGATCCTTCAGAAAATGTTTCCTACCTCACTGGCTCCACTGGGGATAAACAGCTCGTTAAGGGACTAAGGCTCCTTCTTACAAGCCAATATTTTCAGAACTGGGACCTGTACAGAGACAGCTTGACAAGCATTGGAAGTTGTTTCCTCTTTTGATTGAGTGCATTTTCTTCATTATATGAGGAAGGAATTTGTTCTCAGCATTTTTATGTGGTGCAGACGCTGAGATACTCTGTCACAGATTTCAGGGTTTGGACAGATTAAAACCTTGTTCAAATTGTCTGGTAGATAAAGGCAGTTACAAGCAACAAGCTACCGAAACGTGTAGCCCTTCTGAAAGGAGTAGCAGGAGTTAAAAGCCTTTACAAACCTGTACTGGTGTGTCTCTGCTCATGAGAGCTCTTCAGGAAACACCTTGGGATCAGGACTCTAGTTTCCACTTCAGCCCAGGAGCATTTTGGTGGAGGTATTGCTCAGGGCAGGTACTGGACAAGTGCAACCATGTCCACCACAACAGACATCTGTAACCACATGCATTTGAAGACGAGCAAGGAGAGACTTTCAATTTAGACTGCTGTGACTTCAGAAAGGATGTGTCTTGGTAAAGATGATGCACAGAGATACCAAGCTCTTCAGTAAGGGAACTGGTATGCTGCTCCATCTCTTACCAAGAGGTAGACAGCTTTGGTGTGGTACTGACATGAGGACCTGTAGTTACTATATTCCTTTTTTTGACAACAGCTCTAAGTCTGCCTATCATTGCTAACAAAATCTACTTCCCAGACCCGTTATGGATTTTGTCTGATCTCTGATACCTCAGGGTTAAGTGCACACGTTTTTGGAATGTGCTGTCTTAAATTCTTTCAGATCTACTTCCATGCGTTACAGCTATTAATGCAGGGGATGTATTGAGTTAAATTGGTACAGCAAGAAGCGTGAATTTTATGATGTATTTTAAACTCCATGTTTGTGAATTGTTTTCTTCTGAGTGGGTGAATAATGCTATAAAAAGATACATTATGTTTCAAGGTCTGTCTCAGCTTGAAAAAATATATATTTATTTACTGTATATAAACATTAAACAAAAATGTCTTGAAGAGATGGAATAGGGATAATATTACAGCAAAAGATATTTCTCTAGAGGACAATGTTGAACATTATTGAAATAAGTTGTTCGTGGGCAACAAAACCGGTGAAGCTTTGTTTCATATAAACGTCTCTCTGTCACCACACGTTAATATCAGTTCTACCGTTTTCCTTACGACATCTGTGTTGGGCAAGAGATGGCCAGCCTGGAGTGAAGTGGTTGCTGGCCAGGCAGCTAGCACATACAGGTGGATTGACCAGGCAACTACTGTTGGTAGGATGTATGGTAACTAAACTCAGTGCAAAGCTGAGTATGTTTTGACATCTTGCTTGCTGCTTCAGAGGCCATGTAGCCCTTTCCTCCTTAATCTTGCTGGGGTGGGGAGATGGCTTCAGCTCACCTGATTACCTGGATGCAATGTGAATATATAATACTAGCAATAAAACAGATTAAATTCATACCAGACAGCAGATGTTTTCTAGAATCAAGTTATCACATGCCATATAATCTAAACGAAACAATATCTGGGCCCTTGCAGATAGGGTCTGCGCAAAAGAGAGGCAGATGCTGTGTGGATGAAGTATCCGAGCCGGGCGTGGGAGGTCTCCTGCCCGAGGACACCGTGCACATGCTGCACCACGGACTGCAAATGTGAATAGGTGGAACATCAGTGGTTATGGCATCTCCATGTATCCACCAGTGACTGGCAGATGGAAGCAATTTAATTAGGGATCAAAGATGGATTTGCTAATCTTCTGATGTTATTACTTTTCTTTGCTGGAGACAAACTGCTATCTTCAGAGGGGCTGCATCCCACCCACACATCTGACACCAATTTCTAAATCCGTTAATACTTCCCTTGGTACTGATAGGAACAGCTTTCTACATTGATTTCAGAGGTCAGGTCAAATCAACCTGTGCGCTGAGGATGTTAAGTACATATTTGGACTTCTTATTTTTTCCTGGCTTGGGTATGTAAAACAACTGAATACTTAAGTAGAAAGATAGTCATAATAAAGTACAGAAAAACACAGGTGCATATGAACTTACAAGCACTTTGCCAGAATGAGACATTACACAGAACAGAAATCTGTAGGGGAAATTTGTGTTTCCAACAGAGAGGTAATGGAATAGAAGTTCTTTCAAAAATGTTATTTTAATTGTATTTCCTGTCCTAGCTGCATGTGGTGAGTTTAGATTGGCAAACAAAGCTGTGTAAAAATATTTTTTAGTTTTGTGGAGTTGCAGAAGAACATTTTCTGTTCTGGCCTATAGGTTAAACAAAAGTTGGTTTTTCAGTCCAGCAGAAGAAGCCTGGATCTCCTTAACCACTACAGGGTACCTGCTGTCATATTTTCCATCTAGTAGTTTTTATCTGTGTGGGATTCATCCTGACTTGATGTTGTATTTAGAGCAGTTTTCAAGGTATGTTGGTTGTGTGTTTTGTCCCAGCTTACGTGAATGTCTATCATGAAAAAATATGCAGTGGGGCATAAATCCTATTCTGTTACATGATAGAACAGGTTTTTTTTTCTCTCTAACATCTAAAACTCCTTGAAAAATTTTAACCCTCAAAATACAATCCTTTCACTTTACAAAAGTAAAAATTTCAAAATTAAAAAAGAAAAACAGAATACAACAAGCATTATTCAAAAGAAATCCTACATTTAAAAATGATAAATGTCATTAAGGCAACGTTTTACTTCATTTTGTAATCATAGTTCATAGAAAGGTTTTTATTGCATTTTTCATGGGCAGACTTGAAACATTGCCTGCACTAGGAGGAGAGAGCACAACTTACAACAACTTCATCCTTCACAGCAAACACCGTCCCAGCTCCTACTGCTGCTGCAAGATTTGGCCTCTACTCACTAGTCTTGCAGAGCATCCTCATCTCTGTAAACCAGACGTCAGGAAATGCTCCTGGGCACTGAATCTCAAGCATCTATACTCCAAAAGCAGTGGCCTGGCTTTGCTTTCCCAAACAATAACTAGGTACGGTTGCAGAGTTAGCATGGGCAAGGAAAATTTCCGGGAGGCAATTTTTACGCAGTCTACCCGTTTTGGAGGCTCGGAGAGTTTAACAGTATGGATACGGCTTCAGCGCCAGAGATTGGTCCCAGACGTTTTTAATCTGCAAGTATAAATAAATCTACAGTATTAACCTGACCCCACAACATGGCCCTTCAGTAACAGGATAATTTGACAGAGTAGCTTAAAGAGACTTGCCTGGCTCCTGCTGGTGTCGCAAAAGGTTTATATGGAGGGAAATTCAGTTTCTTCTACTTCCAGTCTTATTTCCAGTCTGGTGCTTTTCACCTGCTGAACAATCAACCTCACTTAAAAAAATAAAGAAACATCTGAAAAAATATTATTTCAGTAAGATTTTGTGGCATTGATAAAATTACAGTCTCTGAGGCATAAGTATCATTTTTCTATGTAGGTTCTGACAGCAGAAATGGAAGTTTCCCCACCATTGGTTTCTTTTAAAGCACAATATTTTGCACAATTCTAATGAAAAAGGTAAGTTTCCACTGTACAGATCATATTGTGGTGCTTGCAAAGTATATCTTCTAAATTATTCTTGACATTCATAAATATTTCACATGCTCCTCCAAAGGGACTGGGTAATACACAAATTGCTGAGATTGTAACAAACAAAGTGATGCGCTGAACGAGAGATAAAAGCAATCTGTGGAATGGTGTTATTGGACGTTTGGGATATCAGAAATGGCTGTTTCTTACAACCACCCCTTGGCAAGCTACTTAGGACTATCTGCTCCATGAGATAAGCGGCGCGGCAAGATAAAGAGAGAAGGATCTGCCCTGTTCTGGATATCTGCAGGATTCACCCGCCAGTGCACAGCTGCAGGGACCTGAATTAAGCAGCCGCATCTCGTCCTTCCAGGGGCAGTGACCAGGCTATGTGAGGACCACCATGCTCTTCTGCAGTCAAGCCCTGTTTATTCAGCTATAACATATTTCAAAATAAAGAGCACACACACGTGGTTGTGTTTTCCTAACTGCTGATCCACTCTGCACCCTGACAGGCACAAAATACATCAGATCCATGCTCAGGGGCTGCTTGTGATGATCAGGCTCCTATCTGTCCTTTCCCAGGTGATCTCTCTTTAGCCAGACAGGGCTGCCACTGTACACAGTTTCTGCCGAAAACCAGGTCAAGTCACTCTGTATACATCTACCCCAACAGCAAAACAGTGGTATTTAAGTCAGAGGAGTTCTATGTTTATTTTGTTAACACTGAGGATTTTTATTAATTCCCGTATTTTTTCTTCTTTCAGTTTGTGTTGGAATCACACTTTAGAGTAAACATTTAGGAATGCAACTGATAGCTAGCCCACAAGCACAAAATGTATAAAATCAGTGTGATAAGCTTTGAATATTTTATTGCAAAATAGCCATAGGTTCTCTGGAGCAGAGAACAGTAGTTCAAGACACAAAACAAACAGTACCATAGTCACAACTGCTCACTTGAAAAAGTAAGACACAGAGAATCAAGATGAAATAAGGCCAGTACCAAATTCTCTAGTCCTGCAAAAAATTACCATAAGTTATTATATAGACTGTGGAGCTGATGAAAGATTCACAGAACAGGTACATTAGCATTTATGGCAGAGAACTACTAATATAAGAAGAAAAGGAGAGGAAGAAGAAAGATATGGGCAGATATGGAAAAAGGTAATTTCTACAAATTAGTGAATTTGAATTAAATGAATCTCAGAGGGCCAAGGGAATTAGATATTAGTCATCTGAACTCTGACAGTTGGTTTTGAGTAGTCACAGAGAAAAGGGAAATGACAGAAAAGTGGAAAAAATGTATCATTTCATCCATTCTTGAAGGTAAAACTTTTAAAGTAGCTGAATATTATTAAAAGGGAAAAACCTTTTAGCAACTGCACGATGAAATAAACAAGAAGGCAAACACATATATAAACACTGATGAGGACTATCCTGAACACACTGCATACTTTATATATCATGGTTCAATTCTGGCATATTATTCACCCATCTTTTCCTTTACTAATAACAAAGCGAGAAGAAAACAGACCAGAGAGTTACAGCAAGGATGCAGTTTTCTTTGATTGCAGGTCAAATGCATCCCAAGCTGCTAGATAGGGTCCACAGGTCAAATATATTCTTGGATCCTTCTTTGAAGTTCAGCTTTTGGATCCTAGTATCTGTGAATACAACTGCCTACTGTGCTGTTTGCTTGTCAACGGTTTTGTCACCGTGTCAGGGAGGATGGTCAACCATGGGGACATTCATCATCATTCATATGGATTATATCAGATAATGCCCAGCCTCTCCTCGTTAAAATGGCTTCATGTATTTTATCAAGTGATTTTCAAGCTGTGAGTCCTTCTGGGCAACGCATTCAATAGCTTGGGACCCAGCCTCCTGTGGTGGACCATCTTAGACAAAGGATGAAATTGACAACTGTACTTCAAAAATTAATGATTCTGTTATAACTGGATTTTCTAGAAGAAATGGTAAAGACAAGAATGGGAATTCTGTCATGACCACAGAAATGGTCTTTGAGACTTGCTTTCTTCACTTTATACACAAAGCAATTAAATGGCACTAATTACAGAGGAAAACAGGGAGAACAACAACAAAACCCTACCAAAACAAAACATTCCACTACAGAACACTTCTCCCAGTAGGTCTGAATGGGGCTTTTTAATGCCTATTTCAAGCAGTAGGAAAGGGAAAAAAACCAAAACAAGAGATTCATGTTGGGGTTTGACATTTAGATTAGATTATGAAGTTGACATAATAATGCACTAGCAACCTCTCTATACACTATTTTAATAAAGTTTTGACAGAGGGTTTAGAGTATCAAGTAAATATTCCTGAATTCCATGATGTCTGTTGACCTTTTAATTAAAAAAGAAATACTAAATTATGTAGAGGTTATGTAGGGATCCTGACAATACAATGACAGAACACTTACAAGTTTTATGCAGGTGTTATTGGGTGAAAACCTTTGATTTTCTGTTAAAAAGGCAGTCACTTTGGCAGGTCTTTCTGGTGTGAAAACAGAATCTACAGATCTGCATGAAACCTTACTGGTAGCGTTGTAATTATAGGGTAAAATAATTCTTTCTGTTTCATAAACCAGAATGAAGGTTATACAGAATTTTTGGAGCTTCTAAATATAATTACCAAGTACTATGCAGCTGACACAGAGCTGCATATGAAACAGTGTTAGGGAGAAATAACCACGATGTTTCCACCATGCAATATTAAGTACTACTGGTTAGTTTTGCGTCTTTATATTTAGACGCATGGAATAAAAACCCAAAATATTATTCTTCAGTGTTCACCATATTTATAAAAATCAGTTATCTCACGTACACATGAGAATCTGCCAGCTGCAATCAGGCTGAGACTGATTGTTTCAAATACACTGCTTTTTGCCCGAGTGTGGAAAAGGCCTGACATAATAGTTCCTACCCCTGTGTATGGTACTTGTTAGTAGCGATGGGCAACATTTAGGAAAAAACAGTTTAGCGCCAGGAATACACTAACAACATCTCTCCTATCTCATCCTGAACAAGTAAAGAAGCTCAGGCTATGTTGTTTCCTGTGTAGTTTTATTATTGTAGATAACTTTTGCAGCCGGTGGTAATAATTATGGCAGCATGAGATGGTAATAATCTACATTTGCACTTTCAAGTGGGAACATTTTACTATGTTTCTATTCACTCTCAAAATTATAAGCATTTGATTATTGACAGACTTTGCAGAAATAGCATTTAGTTGTTATCTTAGCCTCAGTTCTGAGAAGACTATAGCAGAGAGCAGATGAGAACTAATTTATGCCATAGAGAACCTATATTTGTGCAACATTTTGTATGTAATAAAGATAGCAGTTGTGAAAAGTGTTAGACATAGAGTCCTAGACAGTAAGATTGTTTAACCATGGAGCTGATAGGAAGAAAAACAGAAGTAAAAAAACTCCTTACCAACATGTGTCAATCTTAGTAAGGATTGTCTCAACAGACAAGAAAAAGTCAGTCCTCGAGGTCATGTAATTCATAGCATTACTACACCAAAATTGTTGCTAACTTTTTTTGTGGCTATAAAGCAAGAAAACAAACAGCCGCTGTATACTAAAAGTTTGATCTCCAATTTCCTTCCCTCTTGGTTGCAGGACTCTTCATTGCTTGATTAAAATCTGAGTTCTCTCAGTATTTCTCCAGTCCTAGCACCAGTTGCTTTCGCTGTCAAAGAAGAGATTATGTCTCGCATGCAGTATGCATGGGATATGATAGCCACGTTTTTCAAATCTTCCCTCTGTTCAGCTTCCTAAGTTCAAACTTTTATCATTGTCTAGAACATTGATGTTCATATTGATGATAACATTTTCTCTGGAGCTGCTTCTGCAAAATGCTGTAATGATACGATGTCATTAATTGTGCTTAGTTTGGTTTTTTTTTTCCTTCAGAAGGACCCTCTAAGTCAGAAACTAAAGACAAACAGCTTTGCCTTAACCTTTCCTTCACTTCCTTTTTATGGGATAATCACTTTCTTCTGCTCTGTGGACCGCAAGTATATGGGATCTTGATTTCTGTTCTTCAGCGTCTTGCTTTGGGAGCATCCAGTCTTCAACCCAGCCACCTACCATAACTAAAACTGCTCCTAGCTTTTCTCTCTCTGTCATTTTAAGTTGCTTATGCACTTTTCAAGGCAGAAATGTAGTCCATTCCTGGCTGTTCAGCTTGAGATAGGACAGGATTCTAATTACCTATTCCATCTTCAAGAAGAACATTTTTAAAGATATCTAGTCTAATTTTATGGGCTATGACAATTTTACATAGACTTTTATAGGTATTTGCATACTGTAGCACAGCTTTACATTGTCAGCTATCTTGCCTTTTTTCCCCCCCATTCCTCCATCTTGTTTTATTGTCAAAGATGTATTTCTCGTCACTTGCCTTGTCAATGTAGAGAAAAATCCAAACCCACAGCATTTATGCAATTTACTCCATATTCAAAATGCTTTGTAGTTATTGGCTAATTCTTAGAATGTTTATGTAAAGTACAGTAGGCAGAGAGAAATGAGCAGGTCATGGCTACGCAGAAACTCAGTGGCAAAAGAAGGGCTGAAAAAGGAGGATTGTGATTCACAGCTCTGCACTCTTTGCACCACATTTTATATCTCTTACAAAGATCAAAAGAGAAAGTGAAAGATACTACGCAACTAACGAACATCAAGCTCATATATCCTAATTTAGACAAGGCTTCTAGTAAATGACTTTAACTCAATCCAGTGAGCCTCTTTACATTTAGGACATTATAGATGGTACCAAGAGACTATGATACTCAAACCCCTACATTTTCAAGTATGTATCTGCTGAAACAAACTCTGTAGACTGACTGCAGAAAGCTTTTGCTTTCATTTGATGAGGGAACTTAGAACAAAACCAATAGTATTCCATGGTCCTAACTCAAGGATTTTTGTAAAGCACCAGCAAAACCCCCAAAAGGGTTGCCTTTGGAAGAGCTCATGGACACCCTCGTGGCTGAAACAGCTCCTGCTATGTCCAGCTTTGTTCTAGATGACGTCTCACTATGTTCTTCAGTGGCAGGGGACAATGGAGAGACCAGGAGGTAGTTTTACTTCAGGCAGAGGGAACACCACGAATACCCTGAAACATCTCCTTTCCCCGAGGAAAATATTCTTAATGTAGCATAAAAACACATTCTCTCCTGTCACACTGTCTGGCTGTAATCCCTCTGATAATATCTACTATTTAATGAAACTCTTTGTTCTGAAAGCAATCTCTGCAAAGACAGGGACGTCTACTTCAGAGTCGCAGCTTCTGATCATTGGATAGATACCGTGTAATTTTTACAGCTTTCTCACACATCTGTCATTACCTCGGGATTGTGGATAGCATGTCTCCCATCAACAGTTTCCAGAATCAAACCATTTTTCGTCTGTGTGGAGTGGCTGAGTTATTCTTTAGAGGAAAATGTCTTCAGGGGACCAGAAAAACTTCCCTCCTCCCCTGCCCCACCAAAAGAACGAACAATTTGTTCCTCTTTCTCCTAAGCTTATAATCTGTCCTCCATGTGGAGTCGCTACCAGCGAGCACCTCCTTTTCCCACTCTGAGAAGTTTTCCGAACCTCCCCGCCTCAGAAGGAAAACTAGCTTTTTTGCAGTCTTGGGATTTGGAAATTTAGATAAGCTTCCAATGTTAATCTCCAAACTTTCAGAGGTTTGCTAATCACCAGTATTATTAAAACAGGTTTCATATTTAACAGTGTCAGCTAATGTAACTTAATCCAGTTAATGTAAGAAATGTTCCATTAATCCTACCTCGGTGTGGAGTGGGGGTGCAATTAAGTAAGAAGAGGGGAAGTTGACTTTCTGAGATGTAGAAACAAGAACTGCCAGGTAAGATGAAGGAAAAAATGAAGAAAAAGCATACTATGAGTTATGGAAGGACACACATAGAGCACATATTGTTAAAAGAAACTATATATTTTCCTCTCTTTTTCTTAATATGTACCTCGTAAAAATAGTATTCGTTGGAAACAGAAGAGATTGTTCTTTCCTGTAGATATGCAATTCATTGCTAGGTTCACATTTATGTTTAGGTGTTGTATTTCCAACTTGCCAGCCTAGCTCAGTTCCCTGAAGCAAGCAGAAAAAAACACACTTAGAATTTACATATTGTGCTTATGAATTAGAGTAGCTGTCTTAGAAATGCTCAAGGGAGCTGGAAGTCATGAACACACATATACACACATAATGCAGTAAGAATTTTAAGCTGATATATCTGTTCTCCACTTTTATAGAGACATATTCTGCTTTCAGTTAAGACCTCTTATTAAACAATATTCAAATATGTGAAAGCGAAGATAAAGTCTGACAGACCTTCAACAGGTTATGGTGCATTCATACAGTACTGTCTATATCACTTTTTAATTAGCAGCCCAAATGCAGCGAACAGATTGTACAGTGTACTACATCAGCCTGGCTCCTACATTTTCTATTGATTCATATTCATGTTTAAAGGGCCCTCTTCCAAGCAGGATTTTTCTCTTCCCACTATCCTCCCCAAAACCCAGGGCCATCAAGTAAATACCATTTCACTTGCCGGCAGCAGCTGGCTTTACCAGGTAGCTGAAAGGACACTTTAATTTACTGTTTAATGCATTTTTCCCTACCTGGGATAAGAAGCCAAATTGCTGTTAGCAAAAATGCCTTAGTCATTAACTGAAAGTAAGTTTTAAAAGCATTCCATTACTCCCCCAGTGGGAAATTTCTGACTTTATTAGCATCTTTTGAATCTATATTAGAAGTACCTAAGTGCTAAAATCCTAGCGGACAAAGGACTTTCTTTATTACATGAATTTAACTTGCCGATTCTACCTTGTGTTGGAGTGAACGGAACAGGGAAAAGAATTCAATTTATAGTCAATATATTGAGGGTAAGCCTTACTTGGTTCTTAATTCAATATTAAAACAGACAAAGTGTTTATGTTATTATACTTTTCTGATATGCTCAAAAATAAATGGACTGATGTGCCTATTTTTGCATAGAACCTAAGAAAGGTAAACATTCCTCAAAAGTAGATAACTATACAGTCAAACCTTTTTTTCCTGGTTAGAAGAGGAGGGTGAATCATGCAACCTTTTGCTGTTATTCAGTAAAAATTTCTGTTGCAGTCAACAGCCAATTTTTACCTAACAACTTTACAGTTTGATTTATGATATATTACAGCATTTGTAGCTGAGAAGTTCAGAACACATATTCTGGTGAAAATCTTTTCAGAGGACTACTTTTATTATGGTTATGCTGTTTAACTTCATTTTTAAGGTGATTTAACCTACTCAAACCTTGTAAGAATTTTAAAGCAAAAATCATATTAGATATGTTTAGGGTTAGAGCAGTCAGATCGAGTAATTCCATCTCACTCCCTAATCCTCAACAGATTTTCAGACTTTCAGCATCTCATTAGGTCTGGAAATTGGGCTGAATGGAATCTGAAAATTAGATTATGACTTTAAGATATATCCCTTCATTACCTTCTATGGAACCACATTCCCCAAGAGGAACTTGTGAGGAATTTATGAATTATAGGAATCACGGTCCCTCCGTATTTCTGATATAAGGGAGAACATTTAGGCTGCTCTGTCTTCTTCAGGGTCCATTGGTTTCAGTGAGAACTGCCTGTTCAGAACTGGATACAAATGTCACCCATTTCTAGGGCCAAATTTCATCCTCATTTAAAATAACATCCCTGCGGCTTTCTGGTAACAGTATGACTAAAGTGAATCCAGTTGTCCCTAACTAATTAGGTGTTAAATAACTCTTTCTCAGTATGATGGAACTTTGCAAACTGAGTTCCACAAGAATCCTTTCTAATAATTTTTCATGTATCCTGTATTCCTTTGCCCATTTTGGGACAAAAAGAACCAACAGAGTCCTTTTATCTGCTCTGAAGGGTGTAAATATGTCACACCTCCTGTAAGAGAGCAGTATCTCAGTCTAGTATCTCTAATTCAGAGAAATGTAAGGCAAAGTCTCTATCAGATGCCTAGGAACAAAGATTTTTCAAAACTACGTTATGATGTCCCATTAATTAAGGATTTTTGATAAAAGCTGGATAAACCAATACCTCAGAACTTCATATGTTACCTACTAATTTGGACATTTCCATGCCTTCCTTCTAGTTCACCATGCTCCTTCCTTTCTAAAGGATGTAGGAATCATTACGGGTTTCCAGGAAGGACTTGACTATGTGCAAGAAGGCTGACAGTAAGTTACACACATTACAAACAGTGACAAAAATATCATAAAAAAAGGCAAGTACCAATCGGCACCCTAACAACTGACATTGTGTGGTCTATCCTTTGATCCATTGTGTGCCCACGTTTGATCTTTGCAGTGGCAATTATGAGAGCAAGAAAGGCCTATGTCATATTACATTCACGGAGAGCTGACCAGCACATTTCTGGTGCTTTGTATAGTCTGGCAGATGGACATGGAGAAAGATGGCTAGGTTTTGGGGTGGGAAGGCACTCAAAAGTGGCACCAGAAAAGCCTCCCCCTCCCCCAAAAGCTTGAGCCCATATAAAGCACTTTCATGCAAAACTCAAAAAGTAGGTCCCCTGGATCTGAGAGCCATCTAAAATGATGAGGTCCTCTGAAACGGAGCCCCAGGAACCTGCTGATGCTATGAAAATGAAAATCAGAGTACAATGGTGCTTGCAGAAAGCACTTCAGTCCTGTAGCAGAGAAAGCTAGGGATAACTCTCCTAGCAGCTCAGCAACTACTCCAGTGAGCTATTTGAGGAGCCAGCTGTAAACTGCATAAATCATAAATACTGCACTCTTCCCCAGATATCTTAAAAAACCCCCAAACATCGGTGACAGGCAGAAACATCTTTGGAGATAACAGCACTCCACAAATCTTAATTACTGTGCTAGTTGTTTAGAGACTATAGTGACAAATTTATGAATCCCTACGACTTAAGTTAGGATGTTATACAACTGAGTCTAAAGAGAGGTTTTCTAAAAGAACTCCAGAGGGATTCCAAAACCAAGATCTTTTTGTTAAACATCTGTAGAAGTCTGTTTACATGCCTGTGCCTAGGCAGGAGCGTTCTTTGTTAGCTGTTGTAACCAGGGCACTGTAGTGACACTGCACTGTATACACACTGGTGAAGTCTCCGGGAAATTAGTTTCGAATAGAGAGAAGGTATTAAATCTATACACAGACAAAGGATTAGAAATTGCTCAATTTTCTCATGTGATAATATATCTCATTAATCATTTCTGAGTTCTGATAAAAACATTTAGCACTATGCATATTAGACAGTGAAGCTACTGCAATGTAATAGCACTTAGTGAACTTTTACAAATCAAATGAAACCGAACACTGTCTCTCTGAGGCAGGTAAGTCTAAAATCAGAGTGCAGCTTTTTTAATATATTGAACGAGCAAATTAAAGTTACAGAGGGCAAAAAAATCACAAATGAATGCGGCAGCTCCATCAATAGACTTCCGCTATTGCATAAACCCTCTGAGCAATAAAGCCATTTTGAAAATGTTGTTTAGGCTGAATGCTTTCCACAGCTTAGTGCAGACATTATATGATCTTCTCGCATGCTGTAGTTACATTAAAAAGCAGGAATTAAATGTATTGCACCAATTGCAGGCAGGTTCTTCGTTTTGGGCACGGTGCACACACCTTCTCATCGATCATTTGACGTGCTAATGTAAAGTCAAATGTAAATAGAAGGTGAAAAGCTGGTATTCTTCGTTACAATT
>NC_059500.1:2582468-2587468 GCF_018139145.2 Gymnogyps californianus | reverse complement strand
GCATTGTCATTAGTCTAGTCTAGGAAACCTGGCCATTCTGGTAATTTCTTCTGGGCATAATAATCTTAGATGTCACTTTGAGTATTGTTGCATAAACAATACGTGGATTGGACAGTATTGCACTGTTTTTTTCCCCATACCTACATACCACGGATCTGTTACCTGGACGAACAGGAGTTGCTGTGCTATTAGAAGATTCTCCTTAACTTGAGTTTTCTCCTCCATCTCACTGACCTTACTGTACCACAACTTTTGCTGCTTAAAGTGTTTCTTTTGCAGTTCATGATCAAGCCTTTAATTTTTATTTTATTTGTAATATTAACTGCTTCTCTGCAGAGGCATGATACATTCATAAGGAAAAGGTATTTCACTGAGAACACTGGAGGAATCCATGATTTTCAGAAAGACTATTAACAATTAATTAGGGATTAAATGCTGAAAATCTGTCAAGCCACTGCTAATTGGTTAAACCTCACATGCCATCAGCTCACGGGTCAGAACTTTTCATAACTCATGCTGCAGCCAATCTGTCCATATAGACAAATCTTACTTTCTTGTGCACACATGACAAAAAATGTTGTTATTGCTGTTTTAACTTAGAATAGTAAGGATTTTTAGAGGTGATTTTTAGCTCTTTTTCTTTTCCTCATAGTAACATTAGTGATTTGTCAGCCAGCAATAACTAGAAAATGTGGAACAATTAGTGTGCAGTGATTTTAGGACTTTGGGAGAATTTTGTGTGAATAATCAGTCAAATATTTAAATCACTTTGATGCTTCTCCCACTGTGTTCTTTTTTTGTGCTTAATTTAGTAGTGTTTATTGGTGCATATGTTTATACAAACCTGCTTTTGTGGTACATATATGTGAACATGCATATAAACTGAAATCAAATTTCCATCCGTGTTCTATCAGACCTTTGCACATTTGTTGAGTCCAATAACAAAAAGAGTGCTATGTGATGTCTGACCAATTACTACATTTTTTGAAAGTCAACTATGAAAGCTTAATACTTACAGCAAACTAATATTAAGAGGTTGGAATAGTTTTGAGAGATCTAGTCAAATAACTAAAATGTTCGAATATAGCATGAACTCATGAGGGGTGTATGCGAACATAACAGGAGTCAGAATTAGTTGCTTGAAACAATTACATGGAATTATTCTGTTTGTTGTAGTGCGTGTGAGACCTCATAGGACATTGAAAGGGTTGATGATCACCTCATTTACTGTCAATAACTTCCTAAACTCCTGCCTGGTTCACAACAGAGAGATGCGCCAGTGTTATACAGTAAGAATTAAATTCTCTTCCTAATGAGTGACTTTTTTGTGGATGAAGGAAGAAGGTAGCCTGCAACAACCAGAGGTTTTATTATTTCTGGGTTTTTTTCCACATAGCCAAGAGGAATCAGCTGAAATGTGGAATTGTTATTTGGCCTCTGTCACTGTCTTTTATTAGGCACTATATGAAAGCTAGCTTAGATGAATGGCTTTTTCCTTTTATGAGAATTAATAAAACTGGGCTGGGCTTACTGAAATTAGTTTCATAAAGGTCAGATAGATATTCCAAAATATCTATCCTGATTTGTGCAGAAGGTGTTGACCATTTACTTGTAAGAAAACAGTGTAAATATCCAGGTGTTGTATTTTAAAAGCATTTAATATCTAATTAATAAATTATGTATTACATATCTTCAGAAGAAAATCCTGAAAAGCAATAATAATACTGGTAGCAGTATTTCATTATAATATTGGTAACATTTATTACTCTGTACTATTCAGCATTGTTTTATTTAAAATCTGTGCATTAAATGTGGCAGTGGGAATTATGCATTAATAGGTCAGTTTATGTGAGGGGATTCTTAAATTATCCTATTTCTTCTTTTCAGTCTTGAAATTTTGTCATAAGTTCTTAGTAATTTCTGTTTATTTTGGAAATAATACTTTAAAAACTAGCTTTTTGTATATATTCATATATATATACGTATTTGATTTTAAAATCAATTAATGTCATTGAGTCCACTTTTACTTCAGGACTAATTATATACTGACTGTGTATTTGCAGTTAATAAGCTTAGATACTAGGGGAAAAATCAGTGAAAAAGATTACACCACAGATAATTAATAAAAATCAATTAGTTTGTTAATGAGTACTCTGCCATTACCCAAGGTGGCAGAAACCAGCTGGGGAAAAAAGCAGCATCCCTGAATAGGACATTTTAGATGCCTGAGTTCTGCTGAGAATTTCAAAGGAAATAACTATAAGAGGCAGCACTACTTGGGTTAAAACTGGCTAAATTTCCTCTTGAGATTGCAGCTCCTCTAGCTAATAAATCTAGTAAAAAAGTGATTCACCTTTAGTGTATGCTATAAACCATTTTCTGATGCCTTAAGTACATTGCTCACTGCCCTGTATTAAAAACAAAACCCATAGTTGTAAATGTCAATGACTAGGATTGTTAGAGCTCTTGCATCTCCTCGCTTTAGTGTAAAAGCTGGAAACACCCATTACCTCTTAGATGACTTTAGGATAACATTTTGCATTCAGATATATAAATGGCATAAAGTCAAACACGAACTGACAGAGAAATGCAAAATGCCTTCAAATAGTCCTTGGACTAAAATGGAAAAGTTCAATGGCAATGCTTATCCATTTGTAAGTATACTTTTGTAACACAAAATATACAACATGTTTCCATCATCTTCCTTTTATTTTGTCTGTTTATTGTTAAGCTGTGGTTAATTTAATCAAAATCTATGCAGAACTGAAAAAAAATTATAATCTATACACACTTTGTCAACCACATAATTTATTTTTGGTACCTTGGGTGGATATATTTGGAAAGAAATAGATGTTTCCACGGCAAGAGGGGGGAAGGAGCTTGGATTTGGAATCATTTTATATAATTCAAATTTTATTATACTTGTCAGGAAGCAATGGAAAATAACTATATGTAGAAAGTTAAAGTATTGATGCCACTAAAAGTCAAACTCTCTGTATTGGTCAAGACAGATGTACACAACAACAAGAGAATTCCTGTTTTTTTTTAAATACTACAGATGGTTATAAACCATTGATTCAAGGAATATTTTCTGTGTGAGAGGAGAACTTCTATTGTTATGTACAGTAACAGTACAGACATGAGGCAGATAAATATATTTTTATGTATATATAGAACTACAGTAAATATAGTGTTACTTATTTAAAGTAATTGAACCTCTACATACAGTTGTCATCACGTTTTGGGAAACTTGCCATGGATTTCACTGTGAGCAAGTTGTGCATTCAGGTGCACAGCAGGTGATCTGAATGACTTAAAGTTCTAAAGAATGACTTGTGAAACTGAGTTTGCTTCTGTAAACATTGTGATTTTAAAGTTTTCAGATGATGTAATGGAGAGACAAACATCTTTTCCTGCTTTTGAACCAGTGGAAAGACATTGCAATGTTTAAAATTCCAGATTGGGACTCAAGAATAATTCTGTATAGTGCTGACTTTCCGGGTTTCGTTATCTCTGTGTACGTTGGTTTTCCTTCTATAATACGGGAATTACAATAGCTTTCTTTGAAAATCTACTTTTAGACAATATGAACTCTTTTATCTAATTAAATTGTATTTCAAAGAATTCTTTATTCTCTGTTCTTTGTCTCGACTGTGTTATCTCAAATCCGATGAATTCTTAAACACTATAGGATAGATTCTGTTGTTTTATATGACCATGAATTGTCTGAATGACCTTTTAAAAATTATTGTCTATTTAAACACATAAGCCTAACAGATAAAATAGCATGGGCATAGCTTCCTCATTACATTGCTTGCCATCACAAGTATTTTCTCATTAAGCTGTGTACCTATGGCAGGTAAAAGCTGCCAGAATGTAATCTTTGTGTCAAGTTAGAGGTTCAGACAAGATGCATACTTTTTATAAACATGGAGCAGAAAAGTTCCGTATTTACATAATTATCTCAATTTCCATATAAAACATCTCAATTTTGAAGGACCTGCGCCAAGCTTATTGCTTTGCTTGTAAAACACATTGTGGAAGCAGAAGAGAGTTGTCAATGGTGGTGATCTTGGAAATACACTGTACCTTTAACATTTTTAGTGGTAGAGTTAAATTTTCCATTTTTAACCTTCAGTAATCTAGCAAGCAATGGACTACTTTAATGTGATTCTTGGCACTCATTGACCCTTGATTACCTTTTCCATCAACCAGCAGGAGCAGGTCCTTGGCGTTTATTAGCTATTGATAACTATCTAAGGCCAGCAAGGTACAGCACCTCATGTTATTAGATGTTGCCTGTTGAAGCCTCAAGAGGTATCAAGCTGAGAGTGTGCAACAGAATGCATACAGCACGGTTAATTTCAAAACTGAGACTACGGTTTGCCTAATCATGTGTATTGTCAGATTTATCCAGACTTCTCAATGGTCTATTTGTGAATCTTTATCATAGTTTTGTGATATTTGTATGCATCATATAATGTGCTCCAAATTCATTAAAGATTATAAGGTAATAGTAATGTTATATGGAGAATATTATTCTTAATGTTCATATCTCTTGCTTGATAGTTTATACTAATATCCTAGTAAACAACTTCACTTAACAGTATGGGTATTTGAAATGAAGGGTATTGAGAAAACAGCCTGTCACCAACACTGCTCTTTATATTCTGTCGCTCTGGCTATATATAGATTCACGAGATGTCTCGATTGTACATTATTCTCCATGTGTACAATTGAGTGCGTTACAGAACTATTAACAAAAACATCCTGGCCTGTGATTTGTGAATGATGAGAGTTTGGTAAAATGAACACTGTTAGATTTTACTGAAAAAAAAATCATAACACCATTTTTGTAGCTGTGATAGTCTCTGGAGAAAAAAGGGGGAAGGTTTTTAGAAAGAACTAATACCCTTAACTCTCTGTCTTACTTAACCAGCTGATACAGGTGGAAAAATTAATGCCTTGGAACGTTCGTTCTCTTTCTCCTCCACCCCCAA
>NC_059500.1:2544968-2577468 GCF_018139145.2 Gymnogyps californianus | reverse complement strand
AGCGTGCGTTGAGACCGCCCTTAATGCCCGCCCTCTGGGAAGTCTATTTGTGTTTCTGTGCCATGTCCAAGGCAGAGCGAGGAGCAACGAATGGTGAAAACACAGTTCCAATCTACTGAATTGTTCAAAGCAAATAGGATGCAAACAGCCATGAGTTTAAGATTGCTTTCTCATCAATGTTCAACATGTTTTAAAAGGCTAACAGTTTTGAGTAGTACAGTGGTCCAAAGTGTAGCGGCTATCACCCCTGAGGAATAATTTGGACAAGAGTATGCTTTAAGGGAAGGGCCTATCCTTAAGCGTTCTTTATCCAGAAAGAGGGTACAAAGATTACGTCTACATCTGTAGTGGTTAACTGTTGGCTACAAGTCCAGTCTGTATTAAGCAAGCTTATGCAATAAGAGAAAGAAACTTTTATAAAGTGACTTAAAATTAGTTTGAACACATTCTTTTCCTTGTAAAATAATGGCTAGGTTATTTTCCAATTTGTGGGGGAACCAAGGCACAACACAAAATTAATCTACAATCATAATTTCTTAAGTCAGCAGTAGTTATCTCTTGTATAACATGTATACATTCCCTCACTCATCAGCAAAATTTTAACTTTTGTTTGGTGACAGAAAAGACGTAGGTTATTACATGGTTTGGAGCAAACTCTAGCAGACTACTGAGATGACTGCTGCTGTGTAGGACCTTGAGCAAGTTAATTCTTCTGTGTGCATCTCTTCTACCACTCAGGTATTTTGATTTTTTTCCCTTTTGTTTGCAATCAAAGCAAACGAAAAAAATACAGAAACTCCTAAATGTTGTGTAACTTACAAATGCATGTAAAATATTTTTCAGTCAGATGTTGCACCTGTTTAAACATCACCAAAACATCTCAAACATGATCACTGTTTCTCATACTACTCTGGTTTTTACTAATTTAACAATCTAGGAGGTCAGCTGAGCCCTTGTATCTAGTGAGCTATCTATTCCAGCCTTCTTCCCTCGGTGCAAAAAGAATATGCATTATTTAAATTAGTGTGCTGAATATGCCCTGTTTGCTAACTGTCCAACCATGCAATGCCTTTCATTATTGAATCTGGTTCCTGGAATGAATATGATAAAAGACATGCTGGCTGATGGGCTTAGATTAACAATGAACCTAGTAATTGTCCGGAAATATATATTTAATTCATAAAAAGTCTTAAATCATGACATAATGATGGGGAGGTTTTTAAAAGAAAATGAAATACTAGTAATCACAAAATAATTGAGAATGTTAGAACTATTTTTTTTCTTGACAGTATAAAACTTTTTACCATTTCTTTGCCGACATGTATAATTTTCATTATATTCATGTATGTAAAATAAATTAAAATTAATTTACATAGCAATTTTTCTAGAAAGCAGACACAGGCACAGAGGTAGGTCAGAAGAATGAAAATAATGCATTGAGGTCTGTTTTTTTGTAAGAGAATTAAAATTTTTACAGAGGTAATATAACACATAATGCAATAGCACATAATATAATAAGGCATAATAGGATGAAAATAACATTAGGGAGATTAATGTTGACTGTGTATTTAAAAAAAAAAAAAGGAAAATCACTGTCTCAAATTAGGTTTTGGAACGTTCTTCCAACTGGTATAGCTGAAGCTATGATACTTGCAATATTTCTAGTTGCACTGAGAAGCATGATACATGCAGCAGAAATTATTTGTTCAATGTGTGCAGGTCTGGCAAATGTTACCTTGTCCATTGGTCTTTCATTCTTTCTGTATCCTATGTTACCTATAAAGTAATCTGTAAACTATTTGGACTTAAATCTCCTCTTCTCTCAGGACTTTAAATTGGGACCACTGTTGTTTCTGTGAACAGTGGAAGTTGTTGAGTCCTGATTTGATGTCCTGAACGTGAAGCTTCTTCCAAGTCAGGAGAATTGCTTTCTCCAATCAACTGTAATCTACTTCTTTCCTATGGCTGGTTTATAAGCCATCTGATTCTGGGCTTTTTGGCTGCACCGCGTAATGGGATGTCAACACAGGAGTGTGGTGAGTCCAGACCCTTTTGGCTTGCTTAGTCTTCTTAATAAGATGAATCGCAGCTCATTTGTCTGCAAAGATGAAAGTTTTATACTTTCTTATGCTTTGATTTTCATAATGAAGACTGAAAAGCCTTTTGATTTTTCCCCTTCAAATCTACAGACTTTGCATTGAACAATCATCCTCCTCTGATATTGTCGTCAATAATTCTGTACTTCTCAAACAGCCCAATGACTTTTAGTATTTCCAAGAGCTTTAAGTAAGGTATCTCTCATCAGTGCAGGAGTGCTTGTGCCAGATGTGTTGGAGCTATTTCATGAAAGTAAATCGTTAAATATGTGGAATAAATGCCTTCAGTTGTGAACAAGCACGAAAATCCTCAGATCCAAATGTCTTTGCTGCTGCCTTAAAATAGGGCTTTATCCTGGAGTGCCCTCTGAGTTGTAATTGTTATTACAGCAACCTGCTCTTTCCACTACTGTTAATCAAAGTGCTCTGCCAGAATTAGTCTTCCTTCATCATATTAGATGTTGTACTCTTACGTTTAGGTTCCATTGTTTGGGACACCAGGCAACACGATAAATTATCTATTTATGACATCTATCAGATCCTTTCAGTCTCAATGACTCTCGTGGGCTTTACAATTTATATAAAAACAGATTACCTTAAATCTTACAAACAGATAATTCTGATTGTAGATTATTAAATAAAGTTAAATGGTTTTTTTTTTTTTTTCTGTGATGGGTACTTGCTGGCATCTTGGATTATATGCTTGAATAACTACTTGTAAAAGAAGTAATGCAGTATGAGAACTTTTAATGTATCACGCAGTCATCAAGTTGTTAGGATGGAGATGGTGTTTAATGACTGCATGGTACAAAAGTTTAGGTGAGGATACTTCATTTAACTGGAGGCTCAGATGCAGCGTGGCTATGGCTATACGGACCCTGATCAAGATGTTAAATTATTGTGATACTGCCTACCAAACGGCAGGTAGGCTTTCTCTTGTTTCACAGCTTGGTGCACCCTGTCCCACAGAGCGGTGTTGACAGGACTGTAGGCATGTTCTTCCAAAGCTGATGTGAACTACACCCTCTAAAGTTTTCTGCACTGACCATTCATGTCCACAAAGAAGTGTGGGGCTATTCCAAAAACCTTATATCCTAATCAATACTAACCTTAAACGCTTTGTATTCTTCTGCTGCAAACCGCTGTGTATTCCTTAAATTCCAGGGGTTACCATCTTAAATGATTAAAACCATAACATTTAGAAATGGACTTACATATTCTTTAGGGAAAGAAATGGTGTATTACTTCCTAGGAAACAGAATCTGGCTATTTAAAATATTAAAGAACAAGCTTGTAAGTGTACTTCAACTTCCATTATAATTTTAGGAAACAAATTATGGAAATATGAGTTTATTCATATTGCTAACTTCAGATATCATGAAACTTTGCAGAAAATAAGACTGTGAGAATTAATTGATAAAGCTAATCTCTTAGAACTGTTAAAATCATACAGACCTCAGATGACTGTGGAAATTAGGTGCCTACTGCACTGTAACCTCTGTCTGCATTATTAACTAGTGTAAGATTGTATTAGAAATAGACTGTGCTCTCTCCAAGAGCTGATATGCATTAATTTATCACAGAAGGACAAAAACCTGAGATTATATTTTGACAAACATTCCAAAGTTTGAATGCAAAATTGAACCTTTTATGCACTTCTTCCTGCAGCTTTCCCAACTCTTTTTTCCTCATTGGTTATTCCTCCCAGCACTTGACTGCTTCACAAGCTGAATTGTCGTCCCACCTGTGTCAGTCACAGGATGTTGTTGAGGAGTTCAGCCCTTCTCTTCTGCGAAGACAAGGAAATCTGTGGCTTACTTCATCAACCATGTATGACACCCGACTGGTGTAAAGAGAGTATAACTGAGAAATTGCCCATTGCTTTAAAAGGGATGGATGCTCTTGGCAACCAACTCTGTAGAGCTACATGTTTCTTGCAGACATACAGCTTAATTTAACACTATAAAGTAGCTCTTTAAAGAGCCATTATTGTGCTGTCAAGCCAAAAAGAGGTGTTTAACTACACTACAATTTTCAAATTCTCCTATTTCAGACAAACCAAGTCCAACCTCATATTCTGAAGTTATTTCTGAAGTCTCAGGGAGCTTTTTTTTCCCCTTGATATATCACTGAGGAATCGCTGTTGGTTTTGCATCTGATCACATTTGAAGACAAAATAATCACTTTCTGCCTTCTATTTTTGAAAAGGAAAATGAATTCTGACTTCATAGCCTTCAAATACAAGTACTACTTCTCTCTCAAGTGAAAAAGAAATGTCTTCTTCATCCTACTTCCATTAGAGAGTCCTACTTAAATGCATTATTTTGTTCATTTTATTTTTTGAAAGATTCAAGGCCATGCAGCACATCATATTTGCCACTTAAGGTGCACAAATCACCTCAGATTCTAGGTGTGAATCTGCCCACTTGTTCCTGCCGGATATCTGCGCAGTTCTCATCCCTTCATACCTTTATGTCTGTTCATCATACTCGTAAAATCTATATCTGTGCTATCAAGGGAAATCCAAGGACTTACTCTGACAGAACAAGAGCAGAGAGGGATCTGCAGCCATGTAAGATGCATAAAAAAACTTCATTTCTGCTTTATGCAGTTCAGTCTATTCTCCAATTTCCTTGTATAATATTTACTACTCTGCCTAAGTGGTAACTGCACTATGGAGGATAGTGTTATCTAAACTGAAAAATTAGAATAAATGAAATTATTGCGATTTGATATAGACACATCTTCTATAAAAATGCATTTTTGCTGCTCCTGGAGACAAAATGGAATAATTTCCTTCTGATAAAAGGCTGGCTTATTTGGAGTAGTGCCTGATTTTTAGTATCTCAGTAATCCTACTCCTTGCCATCGTAGACCCTTGACCAAGACCTCCTCTGACTCAATCTCTGCCCAGGAATCAGTCATAAGTGACTTTTCTGGAAGAGCTATATGGATGTATCTATCTTAGAGGATCCCAATTTTATATTTTCCACTTATCTTGCAACTCAAGTATCAAAAGTACATCACTGAGATGTTTTGTTTAGATCATGTGCTGGCCCTACAGGCACAAAGAAGGCTAGTGATTATGACAAAATGTCAAATACCCAAAGCTCAGTTACTTTTACCAAACAATTTTCACCTCCCTCAAACCTGGTAATAGTCAACAGGATCACAGCATCACATGCCTGAAGAGTACCCATCAGCTGTTAGCAGAATTAAGTACCAGTATTTCCATAATGCCATGACAACCTCCCTGTTCTGTGACACTCTGAGCCATGCTGCATGTCTCTCCCATCCTCTTCATCCCCAGGGATGAAGATCTGTGTGACCTTTCAGTTCTCAGCTGCAGGGGAAAGAAAGAAGTTGGAGGGAGATGTACTCCCAACCATCCCTAAGCCAGCAGTAGTCTTCACTCCCTAGATGAGGGCTGGGCAGAATCAGACAACTCATGGTCAACCAGTGAGGTCTTCAAGCCCCAAAGCAGGTAAGGAGTAGCCCCACATTAGGGACTTCTGTGTTTATGAGATTAGTTGGTCTAAATACTGGCAAAGGAACGACGAAGGAGAAAGCTTTTTTTTCCCCTTTTCCCTGTTTTTTCCCTTTTGCCTCTTTTCCCTGTCTTCTGGACCTTTCACTGTCCAAAAGGTCACCTGTGATATTTGCTGGTCTCATAATGAAGGATGCAATGATACTATCCATCACCAATGGAGTCTCTTGTCCTTATTGAATTCATAGTACGGCTTGAACAACATGTCCTTTGTATTTATGAGAAGATTCTATTACCAAATAACACATCATTTCTGTGATTTGTAAACTAATTGTAGGTATCACAGAACACTTCACAACTAGTATATGTATGCGAAAATAAAGAGGAAAAGCTGCCCTCAGTTTCATATGAACTTCAGAATTGCTAGAAGTGTGCTCTGCCCACTTCAGGTAGATCAGCTTTGTCAGCCTAGCAGGAGGAAATTCGCTTTTAATCTGTTTCATGGTGGTTGGGACAGACAGTGGGGTGCTGGTATCATAGGGACCATATGTTCAGTCTACTCTAGACCCACATCCTGAAGCTTTCCTTTTGTAGTTTTTGTGGCCAATTCTCACATAGCATCTATGGACTGTAATTGAACGTCAGTGAGGAAGAAGAGTGGGATTTTTCTGCCACCATTTTCTATATGGCCAGGAGGGGGATAAAGAGTTCGGTCCTTCCAGTGTGCTTGTCCTCAATCATTGAAGGTACTAGAAGCAAAAATAGTATTTCTGCATGTCTGTAGAGTGCAGGATCTGCAGCTTTTCAGATTTTTGTTAATACGTTATCACTGTAGAGCATTATTATTTGTATTTGACTTTCATAAAGACACTCAGCTTACCTATGGTCGTGAATGAGGTAGAAAAGCGGTATCACCTTATGAAGAGAAATGTTTCTAGGCTGGTTTATGAGTAAAGAAATAGAAATGCATTAAATCAGGTGGAAGAACAGATATGTAGCACTAATTCCCTGTGCGGGTATGCACATTGTGTCAGTAGGTGCAAGGCTGACTACCTCCCTTTGAAAAACTAAAAAAGAAAATTTCCAACTGAAAAACTATTTTATATTTTGTCTCCTTATACATATATGCACACACACACATATAAATACATACATATATAAATATATATAAAGAAATCTCTAGTTTGTTATAATCAGAAAAAAAAGCAGAGCTTCTTCAGGCGAAAAATCACAATATTGTTTTGGGATTTACAGGATTTGAATGTTTCATCAAAATTATTTGAGAAAATTGAATTTTGTGTTGTGAATATTTCATATAAATCTAACATTACATTATTATTATTTTACTGATTTTCAAAGAGTACATATACAACTGGTGTAGAACGCTTGCAGGATGATATTTTTGTTCTGAATGTGTTGACTTTTGACTTGTTCAGTTATTGCCAGCATTTCAAAGGGAAAAATGAAAAAACAATGAGAGAACTCACAAAGAGTGAAGTGAAATCTGAACTGGATCTTGTAGCTCTAGACATAAATCTCTTCTTGAGATAAACGCTGAATTGAGGACCAAAAATTATGGGATGTGAAAACTCAAGACTTCACAGACTTATACAACTAAAGATGGTCTTTACAATAGCTTTTGTAGCAACTGGATCAGATTTTAAAAGCCCAATGAAAATTTCCAGCTATTCTAAAGTCATTGTCTCATGTGCTAAGGCAAAGATATCTTTTTTGCTTTGTTTTCACGTGCTAGACTGTATTGCCTGCTATAAAATCTTCATTTTCATAATGTACATGAATAACCTGCAAGCTGTGTAAATGTTTTGACACATGCATACTGTTTCTTTTTACGTATATAAAATAATTGCCCTACTATCCATCATATTATAAACTGTGACAAACTGCATATATGTGTTTCTTCTTCGCTTGTTTTTAGCTGTGATAATTCAGCTGTTTCCTTTGATTGGGAAATTTTACAGCCTTCAAAAGTCCATGAGTGGGAAGAGGAAGGTTACGTATTGTAACTTCTGTGTATTTTACTGTCTTGCTTAAAACACTAGGAAAAAAGGTGAAAAAAACCATCTATTACAAAATCATTCAAAAAAATCAACTTTTCAAATATAACAGTAGTTTGATTAGTCTTTAACTGTGTGGACTTACTTTTTATCTTGAAGTTAACTTCTTTTAAACTGATTAAAATTTGACTTCAGTGTAATAGTTTTGAACATTAACATAGTTTTGTTTGAACCGCAGTATTTATTAAACAGTTCTAATCAAAATGATATTGTCTGAGAGAAACTAAGAGTTTGTTTATTCAAATAGCTGCAATTATACAAATAATCTTTCTGTTACTTTCTTCTAAGAAATATTAAAGCAATATTGCAAACCTAGTTACTTAAGAGAAGCTTTTCAGAGTAAATAACTTTAAAATCCATAGGAAAATATTTGATACAAAACTCTTTGTCTGGACTATAATGAGGCCATTACAATTGCCAGTGCATTTTACTGAAAAATCTCACTAGCCAGAATGTAAGCATGGTTACATGTTTAAAGCCTTTTTGTAATTTAAAGATACAGAGAATTCTTGCTTGATATAAATTGCATCCATTGACCATGGGGGCAAACACAAAAAAACAAGTACGGAACCCATTTATGGGGGCTGACACAAAACTAAACAAACTTCAAGTTAAGGAGGAGTAAAGAACCAGTTGTTTTGGCTTAATTTGGTTATGTTAATATGGTAATTCGAAAAAAGAGGGTAATTTAATACCTGCAGTACAAGTGAGTGATAGGAAAGGGAAGAGTGAAGAGAGATGAACACTTGAAGAACAGAAATAACAAGATGGAGGGGACAAGAAAGATTAGCACAGGGCAGACGGGGTACGGACGGATTCACACACCATGAAAATTTGGGTCTCTGTTCCTGTTTTTCAGTGTTTAACAGAATTACAAATTTTAATTCCAATCTTTTTAACTTAATAATTTTAAGATATTCTACAGGTTTGATTAGAGGTTTGGTCTAGAAGACAGGGAGTGATTGTCTCGTGATGAATGCTTATCTGGAAATATCAGTTTCTACCCTTTATTTGTGTCAGTAAGTTCTGATGCATTGCACATGATTTCACTGACATGGTTTGTTTGCATTTGCTAACATATGTCTCAGTGTGGGACCTCTGTGTGTGTTTTAATGGCTGTCTTGTGTTGGCAGGCTGCGTTCGTTGTTCTGGCAAGATTTCTCCTGGAGGATGCTGTTTTGTGTAAACTTTGATGGATTTGGGTTTTTTGTTTATCATCAAAAGACTAGCAGGAAAAAAAAGGGAAGTTTTGGGGAAAACAGTTCATTTAAATAGTTCTGGAAAATTAACTTGAAGCAGTTGTTGCAAACTTGTGCTCCGCTTGAGAACTGAGGTTTCTTCATAGGCAAGCTTTACCAAGATGGGATCTTTTGTTAGACCAAGAGACACCGTTGGACACAAACAGAAAGCTATCTTCAGTCTGGAATGAGAACAGTAATGTTGCTTTGTGGTGTTTCCTAACTTGAAGGAAATCTCTGGAAAATCTCAGCGAGAGAGACATGGAAGGGATTCCCCCATCAAAATTCATGTCTAATCCCAGAAAAGGTGCTGGACTCTGCAGTAAGCACAAATCTGCATCAGGGCAAACACTGCCCCGTGCAAGTGGAAACAGTACTGAAAGAGTTATTTTGAGGTGTTAGGTCTTAAAACTTAATCTCAAGTGAGAAAACGACACTGACAGAAGACATTCACCACAAAAACTGCAATCCAACACTAAAAGAAAGAGGAAGCAAATGAGGAGAAAATAAATGTATCCCAGACTGAGTATTTCTTCTCAGTGCAAACTTCCATCAATAACCTTTAATTTAAAGGATCTCTACTAACAGTAAATAGATGATAAAAACCCTGCAAAATTTTTTACTAGCAATGGAAAATATTTTAAGTATTTTCCAGCTTGTTCCTAACTTCTAGTCCAAGGACGTGAGCCATGGCAATTTTGTTCAAATTTCTTTCCTCTGCAATTTTTTTTTTTTTTTAATGGGGGCTGTTGGTAAAATTATAAATGTAACACCAAAAATAATAATGAATGTATTGCAATATGTAATACATTTTACTGCTTTTATTTCCCTTGTTTTCTAGTTTGATTCTAGTTGTGACGCCATACCTAGCCAAATTACGTTTGTTTTTTTCCAACATAGGAGTGTGATGGTTTATTTTAGCAATAGAAGGCTTTGAACTTAAACTGTGAATACACTAATGCCTTGAACCACTAAGAATGAACAAGCATTTTTTGCAATAAAACCAGTCCTAGTCTCTTCCCTGAATGTCAAATAGACAGTCTGAACTCCACACCTCTTTCTTAAGACCTTATTTTATACCTCGTCTAGAAGTCTACACCTATACTCTGTATGAATAAGCAATGAAGACAGGAGACAATCTCCTCTGTCTCTCTGGCTTTTTTAGCTTCCCTATATTTCCTTTATGTTTTCAGCAATTTTTATGTAAGACCACATCCCACTTCATAGTTTTCTTCCTGTTTTTGGAGAGCGCTAAAATGCTATTTGCCCTCCCACGGGAGAACTCCCTCTGCACTTCTCCTAGTTATGAAGGAGGTAGTCCTTCAACTTACTTATTTCTCGCCTCCACAGGTTAATACAGGGATCACATCTGTTTAGGAGAGCGCAGTCACTTTATCGTTTTTCTGAAGTAGTGTCTGCTTTGCCAGGTTAAGGAGAATTGATAAAGACCTCATTTGGGGAAATTTCTAACCAAGCATCTAAATAAACTTCAGATGTTAATTAATAAATTGTTACAGAGTTTCAATTCCAGCCATTTTTGTCTTTTGCTTTGGTGTCTGAAAGCAAGATTTGGTGGTCTGTAGTGTTTTCACTTAAGCGTTCTGCATTAGTGTGTGCAGAATTGAACTACCCAGTTGTGATGTTTTTTTCTTTTTTTCACCCCCAAACCTTCAAATTCATAACAGGATGTTTATTATTTCTGTAGAAACGTATGTACTCTACATATCTTTTAAGGTAAGGTAAACCAGTAACCTAAGCATGCCCTTCCCTTCCCTTGAACCCCAGAAAACGTAAAACCACATTTGCCTAAATAAATGAGTGCAAGTGAAAACATACATCTGCCTTTGATGCGAGTCAGATAGATGTTTCTAATTCTGTGTGGGAAGACATATCACAAGATTTTTTTTTGGAAGGGGCCTCTACACTAACAATAAACTTTGATTTGTTTTAACCTGCATCATGTAGTCACTTGTTTGTTTGCAGTCGGTCCAGGTGCAAGCTGAATCTGATAAGAGCTGGCAGTGTTTGTTTTATTGTGAACCTTATTCAGCCTGATATTTAATTATGTTTCCATGTGGATTTGTAATGTGGATTAATAGTTTTATTTTACTCCTGTGATTAGTTTCTGTTTGTTCTAATTTCTTTTTGGCTCTTTCTTGACCTTGAGGTGAAAAAACACAGAAGATGTATTCCCTCAATTTAATGCCAGTCTGAGGTGTTTCTCCTGCATCATCAGATCAATGAAAAGTAAATAGCCTACACTTCTTGTTTCACAGTGCAGTATTGATCTTTCTTCAGCTTTTGCTTCCCTTTTTCCCTGCGTCTTGTGTCTTTCAACCCCTGGGACCGAAGTGATTGCCATAGATTGGACAAGCTAACAAGCGCATGATAAGGAACTAGTGTTTTGTGGTATACTCACATTCACATGCCTGGTATATAAAGCCTGGACCTCTCCGCATTGAAAGAGAGGTGCCATTTTGTGTATGGCACAAGTCACTATGAAAAAGACCCACAGGGAAGGCACCAGAGCAGCAGAGGATTTTATTCTCCACACCGATCTTTTATTCCTACAGCTGGTGCCAAGCTGGGTGAGGACATTACTCCTCTGAAAAGTAAGACAAGTAGCCTGCGGGGAATGCCACAAGCTGCTTTTTACTATGGCGATGTATGGGATGGTGGCAGCCCGTGGGTAAGTCTGAACTCGATCTTATAATGACCGTGATATGTGTGTCAAGTCCTATTTAAATTTGGAGCAGCAGAGACCTGTGCAGAAAGTTTGAGAGATGCAATGGAAATATACAAATTCTGGTTGGAAATGGGACAGTCGGCATCGTGTAGTGAGTATATTTTGTAGTTCAGCATTGAACTGAGAAAAGCTGAAGTCAGTATTTTATTTGGTAAATGAACTGAATTAATCTAATAACTTTGGGGGGGTTGGGGGTTTTATGCTTTTTTTTTTCCAAAATATTGTGGAAAGTATTTTCCCTTTAAATTTTAATTCACCGGCAAAACCTTAGTTTATAATGCTTAGAAACAGTGCCTGCAGTGTCTACCTGTCCTCAAGTGCTACACAGATTAGGAAATCAAATCTCTTTCAATTTTATCTCTGGGCCCTTAACTGTCCAAAGTGTTCCCTGGTACAGAAAAATGGTTAAATTAATAATTGATATTCTATTACATGCTATACAGTCTATTGTTTCTTTCAGGGAGATAGGTATTTGTGCTGTGCAGTGGAGAAGTTTTCTGACATTGCTTAAGGTTTGTGAGAATGCTCTTTTTTGTCTCCAGGTGCTTATTAGTCCCTCATGCTGTTGGGTTGCTACCATATTAATCTGTTGTAAATTAGTCTCATATCACCTTTCATGCACTTAAGTTGGTTACTGAGTATATATACACTTGATTTAGCATGTTCTGAAGTAGTTATCGTAGATGACCTGATATAAAGCATAAAAGAATCTGTATAGTCTGTAAAGAAAAGTTGTTATTTTATTTGCAATCTGGTAAAGGCTAAGGCACTTATTATTATTATTATTTTATGTTTGTTTATAGATATTAGTATTTTACACATGCATTTGTGGACATGTTATTTTTTTACATTTTATTATAGTGTTACAGTAGCTAACATGAAACCTTCTGTACTAACACAGTAGTAAACTAAATTCAGTATTCTATTATTATTAACAGTACAGTGATATATGAGTTTCATATTTCCCATGGACACCACTGCAATGCGGTTTGTTGGCAGTATTTTCAGTGGTACACTTTTATAATGTGGATCTTTGTTGTTTAAAGTGTTTTAAAAAAGTCAGTGTACACTACACAAATTATGCCTAATGTAGGAGCTATTCTATCTCTTTCTAGTTTTATGACATTTTACACTTCTTGGAGCTAGATGATTGTTCTAACCCAAGCTATTATGTAATCCTTAGGGTAACCCTGCTGCTGATTTGAACGCTATTAATTTTCTATTATAGTGTGCTAAAGATGTTCTACAGTGTGAAGCTCACCTGCATTATTGAGTCAATGACCAATTGCAGAGTTACTCTGTGGTGGTTGGAGCTTAACTCAACCCTTTGGGATCTCATTTATTATTTGCAGATATTGATTCTGGAAAAAGAAAAAGCTAAGATGTGTGAATCTAATACTGACTTAGACCTAGCCTACAGCTGTTAACTCCTAATGGTCTGCTTACTATATGTGTGTTAACTGAAGCTTGAATTTCTCTATGTTTTCATGTACAATAAGCTATTTGCTGCTACTTCATAAATATTTAAAATCTTCTATGCAACCTGCTTAGTCATATAGCATCAACTCAGATATCTGCTATATTTAAATTAAGTTTAGTCTTAATTATTTTCCTGATTCCTTATTAATAGAATATGGAGATTAAGAAAATACTTCAGGCAATTAAGTTTAGTGCTACATTTTACATAAAGAGATTTACACAAGAATCTCCACTAGAAATTGTATATAAAAAATGTGCTTTAATTCCCCAGGGACAACAGTGCTTTCTGCTTGTGAATTTGTCTTCAGGACAAGGGCTACAGTTGTATAACATAAACATATCAAGTAAGGGTATAATCTCCCATTTTATCCTGTCATATTATCGGTATGGTGACTCTCCAGCTCCACTTCTTCCTGTAATGACTTAATATAATCATAGCAAGAATCATAGCAAGTACCTTTTTTTTTCCCCTCTCTTCTGTTCTCATCTTTTCCCACTAGTTTATCTGAACGTAAATAAAAAAGCTTCTGGAAGGTTTGTGGAGTTGACTTACTGGTGTTCCATACTCACCTAAATGTCCTTTATCATGGACTGTAAAACTCAAATAATTCAATCATCATCATTTGATTAGCGCAAAATCAGCAAGAGATGAGGTTTCACACAAAACAGAGAAATGTATATCTTAAAGACAGAAAAAGCACAGGAAGGAAATTTATTCTTTACGAGCATTAATAGCAACAGACCACAGCGAGGTGAAGGAGGATTTGGAAAAGCCTGGTAGATAAAACTTGTCCGTATTCTTCAGGAATGTGTCCGTTAAAAAACTGGATACTACAGAGACAATATTGTCTGGCAGAAAAGTGGAGCATTTAGGTAATTCATGCCAGTGTCTATTTTCAGGTTATATTGAGACTCTTCCTATAGTCTTTTTAGTGATTATTCACTATAAGCCTGCCATGGTCCAAAACTGTCTTGTGCTGTCTAGTCTTGCTCAAGAGCAAGCAAAGAGCTGTGTACACTGCTGTAGTTTACATACTTATTAGTATTTAGATAGAAAACAGGTACAAAGAATAAATGCAGTTAGAACTGCTACTGCCCCAGCAGGTGGTAGGGAACACTTCCACTCCAGTAACTTTAAAATTCTGTTTACAGTTAAGTATGAACATAATTGCTAATAAGAGACAGCAAATAGCTCTTTCTCAAAGTAGCTTAAAAATAGCTTTCCTGAAGTTAAATCATCATGTTCAAACCAGCCTTCTGATTTAGTTATGTATCGTAGGAAATGAGAAGGTATCCTTTATCTGACCCTGAATACAATGTCAAAGGCCATGTGGAGGCATAAACCTGTGCATTTCCTCAAACCAGGGAAACTGGGACTTGGGGTGGGATTTCTCTTAAGATGAATCCTAAGATTACATTATGTAAGCGTTTTAATAATGTGAACTAGATGGAATACAGAAAAAAGGCATCTTTGAGTTCATATAAATATAGACGTGAATGTGATTTACATTTTATTCCTGTCTTTTTAGATATCTAAAACTAGTTACTATTTTGTAAATATTGTGAATATAGTATATGTTCCATTTACAGATTGACAAATAAAAAGACATCCCATTTCTGTGCTGTAGCAATACTTGAGTAAGGTCCTGCAATACCCAGAAGCCTAATTTAAGATTCAAAAGTACCTGAGAGGGGAAGGGCTTTTCTAAGATAAAGGCTAGTTTATGAAGTGAAAATTGGCAATTTCAGCACTGAGGAGACATCTTTTAGTGGGTGGTGTTAGCTGGTACGGCGAGCAATAGACAGAAACAGAGAGTGCTTAGTCTCAGGAATCCTCTCCAGGTTTGCAATGCCCTTGGAAACAATGCTTTCTGCAAGTCAGGTGGAAGTGCGCTGGTCAGCCTGCTAACGTAGCAATGCAAGACTGCACAGTAATCACTGCAAAGTGAATAAAGCCTTAGAACAAATCAGCCAGAGAGCCAAAGACTACAGCCTGGTCTAAAATATGTCTATAAACATTAACTCAAGTTCTGCTAAACGCTTTTTGGCAAAGGTGACGGAGCATTATCAAGAGATGTTACCTGAAATCCCATGGGTAGCAGTGGAGATCGCCACATTTAACCCCAGCTAACAGCCTGCGGGGTGCAGCTCTAGGTTGTAATGCCCTGCTTCAGATGGGGTGTTATGCCTGATGCCTCTCTGTGCAGCTCAGCCATATTCCGAGGCATTTTAACCAGTTTTTAAGTAGACTTCAGTTATCCAAGCTCAAAAATTTAATCTAAATACTTTGCAGCTTGAGACTGACTAAACTTAATAGTGTCTCTCTTTGGAAAAAAAAAAAAAAAATTTTTTTTTAATTCAGCTTTTCTTCTGGAATATCTATTTCCTCCTTTGGTATATGCCAACATCCCCTTTGGCTGGAGCTGGTGGGTGGATATTTGTGTATTAACATGGCTAAGATAAAAGGTGTTACTCTCCCCTCGTGGGTTTTCCAACAAATCTCTGGATCCAATAAACATGCATACAGCTAACGTACAGACCAAAGAAGTCTCTTCACAAAATTAAGCTATAAATGTTTTCTCTTTTAAATGATCCAGGGAGCTACCACCCTTTCCATAAATATCTAGTGATGAGAACACTTGCCTACAACATGCTTGTACATGTACTCACTTCTCTCCTCATTCAGAAGATGTCAAAACACGTCTCTCACTTAATGACTGGAGTACCAGGACCTGGGTTATTGGGATGAAGTCCTGAAGAGCCTTTCCTAGTTTGTAGAGGTTCCTATATGGTCCAGCAGTGCAGAGACTGGGTGCATGTGCTTTTCTGAAAGAGGGGTGAGTCATGTATGTTCCTGGTCCCATATAGACACTCTATATGGATGGAACAGTTAATATAATTAGGAACAAACTTTGTGTTTTGTATATGGAAATAGCAACTTAGAATTGATAAATACAAATTGATTTTAAAGAAATTCACCCCCAAAAAACTATTTACCTC
The DNA here is from genome assembly GCF_018139145.2 of Gymnogyps californianus. Taxonomy (NCBI): domain Eukaryota; kingdom Metazoa; phylum Chordata; class Aves; order Accipitriformes; family Cathartidae; genus Gymnogyps; species Gymnogyps californianus. Next base: position 2,561,347 of record NC_059500.1, on the reverse strand, counting down.
AGGACTGATTTCTACCTAAACGTGAAGCTTTTGTTCCAAAGCAAATTATCAAATGCCTTAAAAATAGTCTGAAAACATCAGCAGTGTCACTGGTAAAACCACCAGCTTTTCCCTGATGACTGAAAGGGAAGGAACTCTTTTCCAAGTGCTTTGAAAGGTGTCTTAAAGCAACAAAAACCATGCAGGATTTCAGCCTGAATAGTTTAAGTAAACTAAAGTTTTATGAGAAGCTGAAAACAGGTTACTATGAAAGCATTAGGTAACCGAAAGAAAAATAACCACTGGTTTGTAACTTCTCTACCTGTAGTTACTTCTTTGAATGGAAGAATGCGACACAATATGTTGAAAACCATTTAAATTGTAATGCACGTGGTCAAATGTATTTGAAATTGTTTCTAAACATATACTTAAAAATTCAGTGTAATGTGTGATTGGGTGGTTTGGAAGGCAGTTAATTCCGATAAAAGTTTTAGTAGATAGTAGATAATTTAGTAGATAGTTTAGTAGAAAAATTATTATGTGGGATGCTGAGAAATCATTTCCAAACATGTGGCGTAGTCCCCTATTTATTTCTTACTTTGAAATAACTACCTTCACTATTGGCACTAAGAGTTCAATAAAAAAAAAAGAATGAAACAATAATACAAATGCATACATGAAGATTATTGTTAAGGAAAAATATTTTTGGTTAATCAATAATGCTCCTTAACTGAAGTTCATTAGATTCAGATAATTCTTCCTATTGCTGTAACACTTTCAGTTAAATAATTTATTTCCCATGTGAGGTTTGCTTCTATCAATTGTCATGATTTGTTAAAAATTTATTTGGAAAAGCTGGTAGTTATAAGAAATACTGAAAATTGTAAGTATGAGTTGTAAGTATGAGTTTTATATGTTTTCAGCTGTTAGAGCTTAGAATGCATATGCTGATTTTTATTTTTATTTTAAAAGAGAAATATGTTTGATATAGATTTCATCACCATGTTTATACAATGAATTCACCAAGTTTGACATTATTTTAAGTAATAATAACCTACTAAAGTCACTTCTTCCCAGTTTCTCCTGTTCATGGACATGCACATTTGAACTCTACATCAGTAAAAATTAATAGATGTCCACAGGAGCCAAGGACTCTGCTGGATACAAGTCCAGTATGTATATTTACCTTGCTGATTTCTGCTTAGAACTTTTTTATGCTTATTCTCTTAATTCTCATTTTCAAAGGAAAATAAGGAGAAAACTAAACCCAGACTTGTTAAATAGATTTAAAAGACAAAGGCAGAAAGTCCATAAAGTTTCATATTTCTTCTTTCTGTCTCTTCTGAATCTATACATGTAATTCTGGCAGACGATCAGACAACACAATAAAAAAGTACTTAACCATGACTCTTCAGAACATTTTGTGTGCTCTGATACAGTAAGTGATTAAAAAGCCAAAGAGAAGGACACCTCTTTCCCAATTCTGGCTATTTCTTGATAGAGATGAGACTGCTGCCTAGTACAGACCAGCAGTACTGGAGTGGGGAGCATGTTGGGGACTCACTGAGGCCAAACTGGGCAGTGGGAGGAATCTCAGCACTCAGCCTTGCCCTGATCCCACAAATAATATCTTCATATCAAGCGAGACATTGTTCATCAATAAGATGATTACTGAACATCCTACTTTTATCTAAAAATCATGTATTGTACTCCAAAATCACACTGAATCCTGACCGAGGAAAAAGGAGAATAAACAATAAGAGTATAAAACAAGACATTCATTACATCCAAGTTTTCCTTATTGGATTTTTCAGTACTTTTTGTCTGAGGCAAGCTACAATTCCTTCCATTGTGACCTACTTCAAAGATTGTCAGAATGTAAGACTAGTAATATAATACAAAAATGTAATGAATTTGAATTATTGCAATGTAGTTCTGAATTTTTCAGAGTGTAGATCTGGGCTTCAGAATTTGGGGTCAATGTTCTAATTCGGATGTTATCTCCAGCACCTATCTAACTACAAATAATATACAACATCAGGCATTTCTTCTGATGTTCGTTAGAAGTGAACACTGCAACCAGCTGATCAAGTACTCCCTCCTGTATGCAGTCTTTTTCCTTTCTTCCTTTTTAGAAAAATACTATGTGCTGAATTGCAATGTATTGTGATCTGAGCCACAGGATCTGTTCCAGGTTAGCCAAGGCCCTTGACAAAATTAGATTATATAAGGGTGTAATGAAAAGAGCGGTAGCTAGAGCATTTACAAGAGCCAGGCTGACATATTAGTTGCTTTTACATATCTTGAGGCAATGGAGAGATTCTTACATTATAGTGTCCTCTACTCTTGCTTCAGTTTGTAATTACCATCAATTGTAATTTAGAATAATACAGTGATATAAAAGTTGCTTAGACTAAATTTTATTGTAGCTGAAATTTTACATAAATAGTATTTATATAATAAAGGCCAGATTCTGAACTTGTCAGATCTAACTTGTCTGTTGACTTAACTTCCTATTTAATATATTTTTTAATGTTATAGAACATTCTGAAGCATTGCAAAATGATGGCAAGCAGGAAGACAAGCTATGAAATGAAAGGAGTGGAATTCTTCCACATTATACTAGTTTAAATAAGGTCAGAATCTGACCTTAAGATTCATAATGATGAAAAACAATGATCTTTACTGTGAGCAAAAAGAAAGCTACATGAGAAGTGTCTTGAGGATGTCCTTTTTCCGTGTTATCTATGGATGCACAATTGTTCAACCTGCCATAAAAAGCACAGATATAAGTAGTTCTATGGGCTAAAGCCTTTTTGTTTGTAACCCATCAAAGATCACACATAGAAGGTGAATAGGCAGGACTGGAGCAAGCCAGAGATATTACCTGTATACACTGGGGGAAACTCCGAAGTTTATCTTGGTCCTGAAGAGTGGTAGACTATGTAAAAACCTACTCTTTGGCATTGAAAACAAAATGTAACATTCTCAGGCAGATGGGTGGTCTGGTAAAGTGCAAGGAGAAGAATTAACTCAGGCTAGTTAATAATCACTCTATCATTAAATATTTTCCCCTTTTTTTTGTCCTATACTGAGGTGATACATAACACAACCTCATACAACACTATAGTATATATAGAGAGAGTATAATTTTTTTAGTGAATTACTGTATAAATAATGTCGTCATCATCATCCTGACGTATTATTATAACAAAATATTCCTATCTCCCTCCTCATATAATAGCATGAAGGAACCTGACAGATCATTTATGCTATCCACTGCATCGTAATATTTGTGGTTAGAACGTGGTAGGTGCTTTTACAAAAGTTTTGAATCAATATTTTTTTTTAGTCCTCACAAATATAGCATTAGATTATACTGTGAAATATTTAGGATCTTATAGTACTTGGAAACGCTATAGATTTGAAGACTAGAAGAAGAACAGTATGTGTTACTTTGTCATATATTCACCTATTGAAAAAAATAATTAGGGTAATCGTGGTATCTGGTTAGTGACATGACGCCTTATAAACAGCTGAAATTAATTCCAATGTGACTTTTTCTCCCTCAGGAATCAGGCAGCCTGAAAGTTACTTCATGGAGTCTTTGATTAGAACTACCTTAAACAACTGTTTCTACAAAATTTCCTATGAATTCTAACAGTCAGTCTCAGTTTGCAGATTCTTTTGCAATGTTTTTTATTGTTGCTTTGGGTGTTTTTGTCACCTGAGAGTCAGTCCCTTTCTTTTTGTTCTTGCCTGAACAGCCAGTAGCCCACTGGACCCCACTGGGGATGGGTAGGGGAGAAGGCTTTTTCAGACAAAACAAGTATAAACCATGTGTGTCAATTCAAATCTTCCAGAACTGACAAAGTGACAGAAAAATACTGATTTCTAACCTGTGTTTTGCAACAACAAGACAAAACATTTCCTGGTGGACCGTAATTTTGGGATGTTAGGATAACTTTCATCAGAGAAAAGCAGCACTTTATGACCTCCCATAGATCTGTTCCTTGAGAGGAGAAAATGTTTGTTGTGTCTGGGGAGAGAGACCAGTGAAGATCTGGAAAATGGAGAGCAGAGTTTGGAACTCTGTTTTGCTAGGACAGTTGTGCTGTGGAAAAAAAATGATTCAATCTGATGTTATTTACCAAAAGGTTTGTGTGTGTCTATGTTAGGGGGCAAGTGTTGTTTCTGGGTTTATTTTGCAGCCTGTAGTTTTGCAGTGATCTCAGTGGACTTGGTGATCTTGAGATGAGCAAGGACTTCAACTAGACTAAGGCTAGTGCTTTAACCACTTCAGTTTTCTTTGGAATGAGTATAAGTATGTATTTATCTATGTAGATGCACAATGTCTGTGTGTCCATTTGCTCTACATTTCAAACCACTTTGCACGTGCAGATTCTGTAAACTAATCTTCTGCAGAGGTAGTTCCTTCAGAAACTGAACATAGAAAAGAAAACCCTCTGCCTCCAAACTAAATTGATTTTAGAGTCAATTTGCAAAAGAATACTTGCACTGGTTTTCCTTCACGGTCCTAGGGAGAACCTCAATTTTCTCAATAGTATACATTTAAAACTACATTTGTTCTGAGCTATTAAGAGTCTTGTAAGTGTACTATGTAGGAATGAGCAAGCTTTGGGGCTGAATCAGGACTGGGCTGTGATCATGTCTCCCTATAACTTATTCATTCACTCTCACATTTATTCTTGAAAACTTATAATTTATTCATCCCGAAAAGCATTAGAGTATGAACAGGGGCTTAAGCAGGAGGTTCCTGAAATCTAATCCTGATTATGATACATATTCATACCTTACCCTTCGGTGAGTCCCTTAAGTTGCATAGGTCAATTTACACATCTGTACAGTATGATAAGTGACTTCAGTGAGGTATTGGGGAGACTAGTTATGTTTGTAATACATACACTTTGAAGATCAATAAATAAGCTAATGGTAAGGAATTTTTTTCTTGGGTCTTATGTATTGGTGAATGCTGCTTCTCACTCTGAGAAAGGAGGAACAGCAGCTCCTCTGGATAGCCACTCAGAAGGGCAGTAGTCTATCACATGTAGTTCTGGTATATCTAATATTAACGTTGCTCTGACTTTAAATTCATATTTACCCGAATGTGTGTGCTTGGGGAAGAATACAACTGAAAGAGCACATGGAGGAAGCAGTGTGAAAAACCTCAGAAACTGAGAGTGTCTTAGTTTGCTCTGGGTCTCCTAATATTTTTTGTTTAGTAGAAGCTACAAGCAAATAGAACAAATTTTTATTCTCGGAAATACTAGAACGACTTCACACAGGGGTCTGAAAAGGGCTGGTTGGAGTGGGTCACTCAAGAGGAACCCATTGACCTGCATCTTTATCCTCTATCCCCAGTTCTCCTCCTTTTCCATGTATACTTTTTTTCTCCAGTCCTGTTTACAGCCTGACAGTAATTGAAGAACCTATTTATGTTGCACAGGGAGGACAAACTGGCTCGTGAATATGCAAGTCATGCAGCAGAGAGTGCTGTGAAGTTACACCAGGCTGATACTTAAAAGCATGCAGATGATGTTTTAGATGCAATTTCAGCAAGATTCATCCAGTTCTTGGGTTTCAGAACTGTTTTAATTATTGCTTGATTTTGGCCCTGTTTTACACTGCCACATATAATTAAAACTAAAAACATTACAGTTGCCTTCGATGCTGAATTACACATTTAATTTTGACCTTGGAATTCATCTTATGACTAACTATTGTACGTTTAGTTTTTCTTTGTCAAGGATATAGATGAACTCTAAGTAGCATACAAGCAAAAAGCTAAGAGATTGTAATCCTCTTTTTTTTGTTTTCTTTTCTGTATTTGTAGAACATTTTTGTTACTTAAATAAAATGATCTGAAACATGCAAAATATATCAAATGTGTTTAACTAAGAACTCCTGATATTAAAAATGTCTGTATCCTCTAAGAGGAAAAAAAAATACTTAAGTATATGCATAACTGAATTCTACAGGATTACTCATATGAAAAAGATTATTCATTATTTTAAGTGTTTGCAAGGTTGATGTATTTCTGATTAAATATCCATGCTGGGTATGGTTTATAGCTTCTGCTGTTAAAATTGCACCAGTTATCTTATTTTCTAATTATTTGTCTGAAAGCTTGTTCTCATATTTTGTATTCCATGATATTTGCAAAAATGAGCTACTAAAAGATCTTGTTTCAAGAACTGTGTCATTTTAGGGTAGAAATCAAAACATTTTTAATATTAGTTAATGATAGGTAATTTTTTTAATTTGTGGTAATTTTAGAATTTTTGTATGAGGAAAAATATTGTCAAACAGTGAAGACTTAATGTTTTGCTTGGGTGGCTGTATAATTCTCAAAAACTATGTCGCTGCACCTTGTGGAAATTTGTTTTACAGGTAGCAGATGTAAATCTCCTGCAGCTGAAAGCACTGTTCATAGAAGGTTAAATTTATTCTACCTTGTACAGCAGAGCTGGCCTCTATAAATAATTTTATTATGTTCTTTTATAAACATTTTGGAAGAAGAAAATTCTTGGTTTAACACAATAACATATTGTATTTTCACTGCTCAAAGAATTAGATTGATTATAGTGGCATCTAAGATTGATAATACACAGATTTCTATTATGACACCCATTGTTTTAGTGCTAGACTGCAGAGGAATGCTTCCTTAAATGCATCATTGTATAAAATATTGACCTAGAGGACTTCATTATTCAAGCTGGAGAGACAGTCACTACTTAACAGTAATAAACTGTTTCTGTGTTACATCGAGAATACTTCGGAAAATATGAGAGTTGTCAAATCTCTTGAAAATCCTGTCTTTATAGTACACATGACACTAAAGCTATGGCTGTATTTTCTGCTAATAAAAGCAAAGGCACAGACAGATGTGAAGGATATCATGGTATACTGACAGGAAACTAAGAAAAATGAGTACTTTGTTGAGGAGCAGAAAAAGACACAGGCCAATGACCTTGGGAAGCTTTAATAGATATAGCTTGCTTTTTTTTTTTTTTTGCTATTTTTTTTTTGACTGATGGGGAAAATATGGATAATGCAAAGAAGTATAAAGTTAGCATGTAAAATTTAGGCATGTGAATTGAAATTCACCTTTAAGTTTAAAAAAAACAGATCAGCTGAAATATAAAGAAAAAATAAGAGTGGTTATCAAAAGCACAGAAAAGTTTGTGTGAGTCCAGGTTTCTAATACTGTCTCCAAGCTTTGGTCATGCCAGTGCCTACTTCAGACTAGTTCTGCTCCAACATTTGAATGATTCTTCTACCAACATGAATGTTTGGATCTGAAAGAAGAAAAACATTCCTGTGGTGGCAGTGACTGTGGTATTTACTCTACTCCACGTAGAACCAGAAATGAGTGGTAGTTTACCATCCATGATTGAAAAGGAATATTTTAGTTGGCCACAAAGTGTAATCATGATTTTCAGTGGATAAAGAGAAAGAGAGAATCAAATTCATGACCAAATTCCATTGAAAGCCAGTTATGAGTTAGGTATCTGATTTATATTCCCTTGAAATATCTTAATATCTCTTTATGTCTTTGTATATACACATATAGAAATACAATCTGTTATGTTCTTGGGAACGTAAAATAAAGGCATGTACCAAGCATCTCTTATCTGACCATGACCAGTCTTAGCTTAGACTGTGTTTGCTCTTGCTTCACAGGCTGTGCATTCTGGTTTACTCAGAAAAGTAAAAACATTTACAAAACAGAATCAGAACTAAGTAAACATATACTTAGAAGTGGCAAAAAATTGGGCATTTGGTTTTGTTTAGTGTTGTAGAATTCAACAGTTTTAAACTGAGGCCACATCTGCATCATTTACCTGTAGACATAATAAGCTTAATTTTCATCCATGATTTATTAATAACTTACCATGAGCTTTTAACACATAACCATAGACAAGTTTGACTCTGGCTGTCATGTACAGCACAGCCTAATCTGCGTATTGTGAACTAAGATATAAACAAACTGTATAGCAAAACAACAGGAAAAATCTTGACTTTTCTCATTGTAATGAAGTATGTTAAGTGTATTTCCATGTATATTGAACCTTGTTTTGAAGAGTTACTTTTAAAAGCAATTTCATGCAAGGTGAAAGTGCATATTGATCTTAGCCTTTATATTCTTTTAATATGGACCATAAGACTTTCAGTAAGACATTTAAGGATAACTTTCATAGAATCATAGAATCATAGAATCGTTTAGGTTGGAAAAGACTAAGATCATCGAGTCCAACCTTTAACCTAACACTGCCAAGTCCGTCACTAAACCATGTCCCTAAGCACCACATCTACACGTCTTTTAAATACCTCCAGGGATGGTGACTCCACCACTTCCCTGGGCAGCCTGTTCCAGTGCTTGACAACCCTTGCGGTGAAGAAATTCTTCCCAATGTCCAATCTAAACCTCCCCTGGTGCAACTTGAGGCCATTTCCTCCCATCCTATCTCCTGTTACTTGGGAGAAGAGACCGACCCCCACCTCGCTACAACCTCCTTTCAGGTAGCTGTAGAGAGCGATGTCGTCTGCCCTCAGCCTCCTTTTCTCCAGGCTCAACACCCCCAGTTCCCTCAGCCGCTCCTCATAAGACTTGTGCTCTAGACCCTTCACCAGCTTCCTTGCTCTTCTTTGGACACACTCCAGCACCTCAATGTCTGTCTTGCAGTGAGGGGCCCAAAACTGAGCAGAGGATTCGAGGTGCGGCCTCACCAGTGCTGAGTACAGGAGGACGATCACTGCCCTAGTCCTGCTGGCCACACTGTTTCTGATACAAGCCAGGATGCTGTTGGCCTTCTTGGCCACCTAGGCACACTGCCGGCTCATATTCAGCCGGCTGTCAACCAACACCCCCAGGTCTTTTTCTGCTGGGCTGCTTTCCAGCCACTGTTCCTCAGGCCTGTAGCGTTGCATGGGGTTGTTGTGACCCAAGTGCAGGACCCAGCACTTAGCCTTGTTGAACCTTACACAATTGGCCTCAGCCCATCGATCCAGCCTGTCCAGATCCCTCTCTAGAGCCTTCCTACCCTCAAGCAGATCAACGCTCCTGCCCAACTTGGTGTCATCTGCAAACTTACTGAGGGTGCACTCAATCCCCTCGTCCAGATCACTGATAAAGATATCAAACAGAACTGGCCCCAGTACTGAGCCCTGTTGAACACCACTTGTGACCGGCCGCCAGCTGGATTTAACTCCATTCACCACAACTCTTTGGGCCTGCCCATCCAGCCAGTTTTTTACCCAGTGAAGAGTACGCCCGTCCAAGCCATGAGGAGCCAGTTTCTCCAGGAGAATGCTGTGGGAAATGGTGCCAAAGGCTTTACTAAAGTCCAGGTAAGCAACTTCCGCAGCCTCTCCCTCATCCACTAAGTGGGTCACCTTGTCATAGAAGGAGATCAGGTTAGCCAAGCAGGACCTGCCTTTCATAAACCCATGCTGACTGGGCCCGATCACCTGGTTGTCCTGTGCGTGATGCGTGATGGCACTCAAGATGATCTGCTCCGTAACCTTCCCTGGCACCGAGGTCAGACTGACAGGCCTGTAGTTCCCCAGATCCTCCTTCCGGCCCTTCTTATAGATGGGCATCACATTTGCTAACCTCAAGTCAACTGGGACCTCCCTGGTTAGCCAGGACTGCTGATAAATGATGGAAAATGGCTTGGTGAGCACTTCCACCAGCTCCCTCAGTACCCTTTGGTGGATCCCATCCAGCCCCATAGACTTGTGTGTGTCTCAGTGGTGTAGCAGGTTGCTAACCATTTCCCCTTGGATTATGGGGACTTCTTTCTGCTCCCCGTCCCTGTCTTCCAGCTCAGGGGGCTGGGTACCCAGAGAACAACTGGTCTTACTATTAAAGACTGAGGCAAAGAAGGCATTAAGTACCTCAGCCTTTTCCTCATCCTTTGTCACTATGTTTCCCCCCGCGTCCAATAAAGGATGGAGATTCTCCTTAACCCTCCTTTTGTGGCTAATGTATTTACAGAAATATTTTTTATTGTCTTTTACGGCAGTAGCCAGAGTAAGTTCTGCTTGGGCTTTGGCCCTTCTAATTTTCTCCCTGCATAATCTCACGACATCCTTGTAGACCTCCTGAGTTGCCTGCCCCTTCTTCCAAAGGTCATAAACTCTTGTTTTTTCCTGAGTTCCAGCCAAAGCTCTCTGTTCAGCCAGGCCAGTCTTCTTCTCCTCCGGCTTGTCTTTTGGCACATGGGGACAGCCTGCTCCTAAGCCTTTAAGATTTCCTTCTTAAAGAATGTCCAGCTTTCCTGGACTCCTTTGCCCTTCAGGACTGCCTCCCAAGGGACTCTGTCAACCAGTCTTGTGAACAGGCCGAAGTCTGCACTCTGGAAGTCCAAGGTGGCAGTGCTGTTGACCCTCCTTACTTCTCACATACAGCATCTTCTGATATCAAATTTAAAAATATGTGTTTTTCCCATTAGGTTTCAATATCCAAAGCTAATTATCCTTTTGCACATGGAGAAGCAGCAGAAACAAATATTTTTCTTTCAACTCGTAGGTTATGTGAGTAGGAATAGCTTTCTAGTTTCTGAAATATTTACTAAAACAGGAACATATTCATACAATGAAGAAAATTTGTTTTGTAAAGAGTACCCTGTAGCATTTAAATTAGAGAAGTACTCAAAGTTTGGTGAGTGCTCTTAGAATTTTTTTAATTGAAATGGATAAACCCATATTCTGGGAACTGTAAACTTTTTTTCATTATTAATCCCATCAAAGGCAGTAACACTGGAATAAGATCAGTATTTATAAAATTGTTTGAATATTATTACTAACTTTCGTGAGTTATTTTTCAAGTGGTGAACACTTTCTGTCTTTTGCAGAGCTATTGTGTTGTGTGACTCCAAAACTTCAGGCTGCCCATTTAATTTGAAAAACTTGGGCAAGGACTTACATTTCCAACTAATCCTTGCCTCAGAGCTTCTGAGTTTATCAGCCAGGAGGATGGGAATCTGGCTAACATGGTACTGGCACGAAGTTTCTCTGGGAAGGGTATCATCAGGTAAATGTAACTGCCCTTAATTTAGAGTATTGTTTTCTCACTTCTTCCCTTAGTAGTCCCTGGCTTTGAATCTCCAGACTCCGCTTTCTGAAAGCCTCTTATGCATTTGAGTGACCACACCACGTATTTTTGATTTCTGATTGCTATTTTTCAGTCTTTCTTTCTCTTCCTGCTTCAGTGCTCCCCATTCAGAATTTCAGCACCAGAAGTGGGTCTTTTTTCCGTCCTTGTGGCACTGTAAGGCCACACCTGCATCGGTTGCCTGTCTATTTTCTTCTGACCTCGGCTTTCTGGGCTTTGCACACTCACCTGAAATTTCCTGCACAATACAATGCCCTGACTCCTCCTTTAAAGAAGGCTTGTGTCCAGAGATAACATTCATTTTTCTATTACCCACTGTTTACCTGGAGTATTGGATATTCTTCTCATTTCCCCCTTAAAGACATAATCAAGTGTCTCATAAATATGTGCAAGTTATACACATACAGAGAATACCCTTGAGATAGATCCTGGTGTACCTCATCCTTAAATATTCCAGAGAATTTTAAGGTTCAAAAATAGTTATTCAGATCTTTTTCAAATAGTTTTTACACTTCACTCCCAACCAAACTTTTACAGTTGATGATGAAAATGTAATATTTTTCCATTAACCATTGTTAAGAAAAATCATCATAGATTTGTCTTTGTTTTCAGATTTTGTGGATTTTGTTTTGGTTTGAGTTTTTCAATATTGAGAATTTAACTAAAACCTAGAAGAATTCCCTGTGGATGCTTTTAACAAAATAAATATCTAACAAAGAAAAAAATGTTAACTATAACACTGTTAAAGAGAAAGGGAGCCCTTTACTAAAGGTTGAGATATCCTCACTTTGTGCATATGTGGAAGGAGTGGGCATCAGAGGGATGCGGAGGAAAGGGATGGCACAGAGCAGGAAAACTGCACTTACGTATCTAACATAGTTCCCCAGCCATAAATCAATACTTTTCTAATTAGTATCCTATGAAGCCGAGACCAGTGTTTGAGAGATGTCACCATCTCCAGAAGTGATGCAGAGAAGAAAGAGTCATGGGAACTATTCGCGGTGACCTAATTTGCTTAAAACCAACTACAGGAGAGCAAGCTGGAGCAGTTAAAAAGTCAGGGCAAGATACAGTCATACAGATTGATGCTGAGTAATCATTAGGGAGACTATGCCCCACCACAGCCTAAGGTGACCTCATTGCAGACCTACATCTAACCACAATGGCCTAGCCACCGGCCATTTCTTCTGCCTCCCCTTTTCTGGCTCTGGTGCTCACCTGCTGAGCCACTGCTGTTTCTTAAATGTACAAATCCTTTCTTTTCTTGCTCCAGAGCACCGCTATAGTTTTGGCAAGGCTTTATGAGCAGGTCAAAGGTCTGCTTCAGTGTCTTCACATTTCTCCATGTTTCTCTAATTACAATTATTGCACCAGGTTTAATGTCATATTCCTGCCATTTGGTCCCTTTTTTTGTCAGGATGGGGGGTGCTGGTTGGTTGTGTGAGTGCAGAAACAGTAAAACTTCTTTCTTTTCATAATAACAGACATATGTTTTGGTGGCATTACAGAACCCTGAAATCACTGATTTCTGCAGCAACTTGCTTAACATTGAGGGAAGGTCATGGAGGTTGTGCAGCCGTGTTGATTTGCAACCTTTTATATGTTCCTCTCAACCTCATCTGTTTTCATGGCTTTAATTACCATTTCTACACACAGGACCCAGATTTATCTCTACCCCAATGACCTTTCGCCCAGTGTTAAGATTCTTATTTTAGTTGTGTAATTTCTTTTGATTATTTAAGGGACCTTCATAAACTCTGTGTATTATGCAAAAGTGAAAAGCTTGTTTCTTGCTTGAACACTGGGAGCTCAACTAAATGAACAGTCTACTTAAACAAATGCAAAATCCAATTCCTATTTAAATCTGTAATCTCACTTTATGGCCAACCCAATAACCCACCAGAATTCCAAATTAAAATATGAGTTTCTGATTACATCTATAAAATCCTCTTGAGTTTTGGTTGTATTGCCAGCCCCTGGTTTACAGCCTCAGCAACTAAACTTCTGAGTTTTTCTTCTAGTTCTTCATCCTCTTTTCTTTGGTACACAGGTTTCAAAAGCTTGACGTCACCTGTGATACGCTTTGTTCCTTCTGTGGATTACGTGGCTACATTTAGACAGTTACCAAATTCAGTCAGCCCCATAGCTGAAAATTTATTAGTAAACTTAAAAGGGACCTTGTGTTCTGAATCTGACATTGTCTGCAGATTAGACAGCATTCGATATCTCAAGAATTAAATATAGTGGTACTCTTGGAAACATATACATTTCAGCTCCTGTAAATAACCAAGTGCTCTGAAGTATGCCTCAGATCAGTGGTGGAACATCATTTAAAAAGGAAAAAAATAATTGCTATGAAACAATTATGCTAACATCTTCTGTGCAACTTCCAGTGTGATGTGAGCATTGAGATTAGAAGGGACTTCTGGGATCAAAGAGGTGTGATGGGTTAGAGAAGCAGCTGGAATGGAGCATGTGGTTAAAACGGGAATAGAAAGTTGTAAATGTTAAAGCTGAGAAAACAACACAGTATGGAAGCTCTTTCTTAGGTGCTTCACATCACTTGTCTCAAATTTTCAGTTTTGACAAACTATTGTGACCGTATCAAAAGGTAAGTTTTATTTATTTCATTTACTCAAAAATTCAACAAGAAAAAATAAACAAAATAGCTATTATTTACAACTTGTCCTTTAGTTTCTCAGCATGCTATACTGAATTTTTATTTCTAGTTAGCTTGACCCAGTGGCTTTTGGCTGTGAATTAAATATCTGTGGAGCTCCAAGATTTGATAGGAATAAAATGTATAAGTGATGAAGGGAATAAATAACGTGTAGAACTGAAAGATCAATTCATTACCTTACACTAATGCACCTGAATACTTACCTGTGTATTCTTCAGTATCATTGCTATGTTGTGAAAAAAAACTGTTGGAGGTAAGGTTATAGCCTATGTGCACTATTCTCACATTTCTTTGCTAGAATGGGTGCATATTTGTGAGCTTATAGGTCAAACATATACTGTGCTTTTCCAGTCAATCTCATGGTCACTGCTACGTACAAAGCTTTCGTTCACAGATTATAAACTAGATCTTGACTGGGTGAAAGTAAACTAGATATGCTCCATCTGATGCACTCCAACCACTAATTGGTGTTCGGTGCAAAGGGCCAGGCTAGAGTCAGTCTGACACAAAGCCCCTGAAGCCTGGACAGGGTGAACATGGTGTCTTCAGGACGGTTTTGTTGCACAAGTGTGAAATTGCACTGCACTACTTGATAATTCAGACACAGCCATTATTGTGGCTTACAAGACGGAGTATGATATCAGGATCAGACCCAAAGGCTGATACTGCTCTCAGCCTATGTGTTAGTCTGCCTCTGGGTGCCTCTGCTTCCCTGATCATACAGTAAGGACTGCACTTTTTATAAAAAGCTTTGAGACCTGAAACTATCATGCATAGCATAACAACAAGATGTACAGGTTTTGAATGAAACAAAGGAAAAAGAATACATGGAATAGTTGTGTGTGTGTCTTATAGTTGTGAGCGGACGTGTATACTACATCATCATACACACGTGTCTCAACTGCTTTGCTCTAAGGAAAGATACAAATGGTAAATGTCTTAGTTTGTCAAACAATGCCAATTTTCCAGTATTTTAGATAGAATCATAGAATCATAGAATCGTTTAGGTTGGAAAAGACCTTAAGACGATCGAGTCCCACCATTAACCTAACACTGCCAAGTCCGTCACTAAACCATGTCCCTAAGCACCACATCTACACGTCTTTTAAATACCTCCAGGGATGGTGACTCAACCACTTCCCTGGGCAGCCTGTTCCAATGCTTGACAACCCTTGCGGTGAAGAAATTCTTCCCAATGTCCAATCTAAACCTCCCCTGGTGCAACTTGAGGCCATTTCCTCCCATCCTATCTCCTGTTACTTGGGAGAAGAGACCGACCCCCACCTCGCTACAACCTCCTTTCAGGTAGTTGTAGAAAGCAATGTCGTCTCCCCTCAGCCTCCTTTTCTCCAGGCTCAACACCCCCAGTTCCCTCAGCCGCTCCTCATAAGACTTGTGCTCTAGACCCTTCACCAGCTTCCTTGCCCTTCTGTGGACGCACTCCAGCACCTCAGTGTCTCTCTTGCAGTGAGGGGCCCAAAACTGAGCAGAGGATTTGAGGTGCGGCCTCACCAGTGCTGAGTACAGGGGGACGATCACTGCCCGAGTCCTGCTGGCCACACTATTTCTGATACAAGCCAGGATGCTGTTGGCCTTCTTGGCCACCTAGGCATACTGCCAGCTCCTATTCAGCTGGCTGTTGACCTATGAGGATGCCTCTTGTCTGGTAGTTGGGTCAAAGAACTTAGAATCTGCTTGTTGTTACTAGGCTGTTGGGTCACTTTCAGTAAGTTCCTTCATGTAGCTGTACTTCTGCATTTTTTTTCTATCTGCTTGTTTTGTCCTTTCAGATTCTGTGTCCTTCACAGCATGAACTGTCTTTTGTATTACTGTGTTCATAGAGTACTTAAAAAAAATGGGACTTGGTCTTGGTCCTTAAGCATCACTGTAAAATGGTAATTAATCAATCTTTTTAATTTAGACTTCCAGTCATCTCCTTCCTTTTTAGGAAGGGGAATAGGAAAATGCAGATGTTCATTTTTGTAAGCAACCACATTTTATGGGCCTTTATTTGTCCATTCTTTTTCAAGTAGAACATGTTTTGAGTGCATATAGTGGTATTGTTTTCTGAGCAGGAACTCACATGGCTTATGTCTTGGTTGGTTTTCATGCACCCATGACCTGAGATTAGCCTACATGGCTGTATGAAGAGGAGACTGTTTGGAGGACTTGGCTTCTAGAACTGCATAAGAAAATCTAGTATTTTTTCTTACTGCCTTGCAATATCGGTTTAGCTTTGTTACAGGAAAATAAAACTATAATCCAAGTATGACCTGCAAGTCTCTCTGCAACTTGTGCTGGCTACTGTGTTTTGGATTTATGGAAGACTTTTTCAGAGTCCTTCAATTTATGGCCTTCTTCATGTACTGGTAATATACCTGGGGAACTGAGGCTTAGGTTCAATAAGTGGCCCGCAATGCAGTTTGCATGAAGTTGACTTATGTTCAAATTCAAACCAGACTGTAATGGAGCAAAGCACTGGAGGGACAGAAAGTTGCTACAAAATAATTAGCAGGGTATAGGAAGAAGGTGTGTAGGGCCTAGGGTAGTTGCAAAAAACGCCTCTGGTCTGCATTAGGA